>NC_061113.1:55574591-55709881 GCF_002878395.1 Capsicum annuum | reverse complement strand
GTTATTACCTACCAATTCTTCCTTTATCTATAGGTATCTAGACCAGTGGTTATTGCAGATGAAATGACAGGGTCTGCTATGTATGAACTTGTTCGTGTCGGACATTATAATATTATTGGTGAAATTATAGGCTGGAAGGATATTCCACTACAATTCAGGGTATATTATTTAATTTTTTTGTTCCTGCTAATGACAATTCTCTGCCTATCAATATCCCTAAATTGTTGTATCTCTTTCACTTCAATTTGTTCCTTCACAACTATTTGTAAAGGGAGTTATGTATTAGCTTTGATTTCCCTAATCAGAATTGTATTGAAATTACACACGAGGTTCCTCTGTTAAGATCTACTTTCTTGCAATCTATGAAGAAACAGGTAGGCTAATGGTGAATGATCCTATCCTAGGTACACACAAGGTAAAAATAAAATACTTCTCAATTTTATTATGTTGTTTCAAATGTTGGAATATCAAATTTTAAAAAGGTAAATTAATGTTTATTCAAATTACAACCCCTGTCAGTAGAGCTTGGTCCTGGGGTCTTGGGAAACATCTTCGATGGTATTCAAGTTATTATCTGATGATATCCTGCAATTTTTATTTGAAGTTCTTTATTAAAGATTTTCTGAATTAGATTATTTTGATATGAAACTATAGTAGCTTCTATCGAATGCTTACTTTTTTTACATATGTTTATTTTGTCGATAATGTAGAGGCCGCTAACGACAAATGCAGAAAGATCTAGCGATGTCTAATTTCTCGAGGTGTATTTGTTCCACTCTTGACAAGGATATACTCTGGGAATTTTAGCCTAAGAAAATAGATATTCTGTATCCTTTAAATCAGTGACATGGAGTTTGAATTATCTTTATCAAGAACTGTACTTTCATCACTGATTACTCTGCTCACTATAACATATCTGGTGTCACACGAGGGAGATATCTTAATAGGTGGAGATCTATATGTTGTAAGTTTGATAGAACTGAATTTCTTCTAAAGAAGTTTGTTGAGTTAGTCTCCAAAATTGTATTCAGGTTTATGAAGAAACAGTTGGGATGATGGTGAATGATCCTATCCCAGGTACACATAAGGTAAATATAAAATACTTCTCAGTTTTATTGTCTTGCTTCAAATGTTGGAATATCTAATTTTAAATAGGTAAATTAATGTTTATTCAAATTACAACCCATGTTCGTAGAGCTTGGTCCTGGAATCTCGGGAAACATCTTCGATGGTATTCAGGTTATTATCTGATGATATTCTGCAATTTTAATTTGAAGTTTTTTACTGAAGCTTTTCTGAGTTAGATTATTTTGTGATGAAACTATAACGGCTTCTATCAAATGCTTACTTTTTTCATATGTTTATTTTGTTGATAATGTAGAGGCCGCTGAAGACAATTGCAAAAAGATTTGGCGATGCCTACATTTCTCGAGGTGTATTTGTTCCACTCTTGACACCGATATACTCTGGGAATTTCAGCCTAAGAAAATAGGAATTTTGTAGCCTTTAACATAGTGACATGGAGTTGGAAATGTCTTTGTCAAAAAATGTACTTTTATCACTGATTACTCTGCTCACTATAACAAAATCTGGTGTCACATGAGGGAGATATCTTAACAGGTGGAGATCTATAAGTTTGACAGAACTGAATTTCTTCTCAAGAAGTTTGTTGAGTTCATCTCCAAAACTGTATTCAGGTATCTGATTTTTTATTTTGAATCTCTTCCTGATTATTTCTTTTCCTGAACCTATGTTGCTGTTAAATTTGGAATTTTTGCTCGAAGCACTCTATTGGGACAAAACTAGTAATTGGTCCGGTCTACTTCGCGAAATTGGATTGGACCAGAGGCTAATCCAACCTGGACAAGATTCATAATCCCATAGGCTATAAATATATTTGGCCCATGTATATCATATATGATTTTCAGAATAAATCCACAAATATTCATTATGTAAATGAGAAGATTTTGCATTCTTCAGATGGAAATTATATACGTGGCCTTGAAAGAGGATTTAAGTGAAACAAGGTCGATGGTAGAAGTAGAAGTACCAGTTGTTGAAGTAACAGCTCAAACTTAAAAGAAAATCAAAAGACTAGCTCCTACAAGATAACCAAAAAGAAAGGGCCATGCTAGACCAACCTTTATAAATGAAAATTTACAATTATCGTGAAGTTTGAAATTTTACATATAAAAATCGAGATTATTATATGAAGTTTTATATTTAAAAAATGAAATTCCATAAAAATGATATTTTCCCAAACAGTATAAAAAGTGGCAGATAAATGTTACTTTGTTCTGCCAACTTCAACAACAACATACCCAATGTATTCCCACAAAGTAGGGTCTAGGGAGGGTAAAAATTTTATACATGTGTTATATATTTATTATTTACATAGCTATGTTGTACAACAAATCTCTCCTCTATCTCACTCTCACTCACCTCTCTTCTTCCTCATTCTCCACTCTATCTTTCTCACACCTCTCCCTCCCTCTTTCTCTCTTCTTATCTGTCACTTGAATTGAAATCAAGTAAGTAACAAAGGACCTGGAGGTCAAATTAAATTGTAATAGACAATTGTATGTGGTGGAGACCTCTTTTCTTCCCCTTAGTTCTCCTTTTCAATTTCCTACTCATACTATCAGTATGCCTAAACGAGGGAGAGATATGATGTTTTTTTTAATTGTATTATGAAGGAGTATACAACACATGATAAAAATGTGTATAAAGGACAAAATGCAGTTGAATACATTAAAACAAATCAATAGTTAGATGAAGATACACACAAATACATTGATACCGAGTGAATACACAAGAAACATATACAATACTCGATATAATTGTATTTGTTAATACCCTTGGTATATAAAACTTTATGAAAAAATAATTAATCACCAAAGTTTTTTTAATTCCTATCTTGACTAACTATACTCCACTGATATTTAAAAACAAATTTTGAATTGATATTTTCATATCAAAAAGGGTATACAATATACATGAAACGTTTGTTTAACAAAATAGGTATAATACACCTTTGATTCTTTTTTTGCTTTTGATACCCACAAATTTACAATGATTGTTATTTATTTTAATACTTAATTTAATAGCTCATATCTTACAGATTACACGGTGGAACTCAAAACTGCTGCACGGTTGAGGGCTTCTCAGTTCATTTTTCCTCATAGGCCATGTCTTGGTATTTTACTAGCACATTGTCATTACTTACTTTAATTACCTTGCTCCTAGGCCGCATCAATTTGCTAGCTGCATAGAAGTTTAATCATTTCTTGAAGTTCTGTATTGACATTTGCCTTCGATGATGAATTTGTGTAGAACAGATATCAATTTTTCCTGTACCAAGGACATAGGTTCAGGAAAAGGGCCAGATATCTGTTTTTCCATTTTTTCTCTGAACTTTTAAGAACAAGAGATGATGGATATCTATTTCCTTTCAAGAATTTAGGTCCTAAATACATGGTATTTTTTTCACGTGCTTTTACTTCACTAGTGGATTGATGAAGTCGATAAGTTAATAATACTTATTTGCTAGAAAAGATGATGTTTTTTTCAAAATCTGATGTAATTCTGATTGCGACATACACAAATACAAATCATAGCGAGGTCACTATTATTAGGTCCGTGCTGGTGCGGGTTTCTACATCTAGTATATATATATATATATGTATCTATATTGTCACAACCTAAAATCAAGGGTCATAATGGCACTCATCGCGGCAAACCTAGACGAGTAAGCCTATCACTCAATCTGATGCACAAGGGGGAAAAGACTGAAATACCTCCAAGGTAAGGCTTCTAGAACAAAGCTAAACCATAAAAGTATAATATATGCGAAAAGAATATAAGCAGCAATGCAGCCATAACTCCCAAAAATTTGAGGTCAACAGTATAAGAACGTATCAAGTACAACTCAAACCCAAATGAAGTACATAAGAAATCCAATAGATACAACTTTGTCTCTGAAAACTAGTAAAGACATAGTCTAATGATAGAGAAGACAGTAGAAGACACCCTAATGCCTGCAAATCATCCACTACCTTGAAATCTCCAACAATCGCCTAAATCAAGCAATGTGGGGTACACCTAAACCTAAATTTATACCAGAAGGGTACAATAGGTATCTGTAGGTATCATAGGTCGACCGAGCAAAGTAGAAAATAAGACATACAAAATACACACTAAGGGCACATCACCTGCAATCAAAAAATATCTCACAAGGGTAGCCCACACCACTTGCACTAACAATTCTAATATATACACATCACGTATGCAACAAAATAACAAGTGGAACACAAATATACATTATATCACATGAACTAAGAAATAAGGAAGAGCAGGTATATACAAGATAGTCAAGTACAATTAACAAAATAAGGACAAATAAAGGCATAACAATTCGATATAGAAATTTCAATCACAACATAAACACAGTAAGATAAGTGCAATGCATAAGAAGATAATGAAGATTAAACCTTTACCAGGTGAAACCTTTGAAATCCTTTTTAAAATCAAGAATCAAAGCTGTTTTGAAGATGAAATTGAGGAAAAATAAGTAATTATAGAATTAGGGACATTATTCAAGTAAAAAGGAGTGAAATTGGAGTTTAAAATCAAGCCCTAAGGTTTTAAGATTTTGAACAATTAATCAAGAAATTTAAACTAAGAAAAAGGTGAATTCTAACCTTAAATCCGTAAATGAATCGAGAAATGGATGTTAATCTAGATTTCCAAGCATCCATGAGCTTCACTTTTAAGCTCTCACACTATATTAGGTCTTAACTCTCAAGAGGCAAGATAAAAAATAGCTTAGTTTACGACCTAAGGGGTCTTTTTATATCCCTTCCAACTTATAAGGTATGGCAATCACACACCCAGGTGTGCGATCGCACACCCTGACCTCAGAAGAGGATATGGAGATCACCACATCCTTAGTGCAATTGAACTTACCTCTTTTACACAAAGTGTGATCGCTATCCAAGGAGGTACGATTGCAGAAGTACCAGATGACAGGTAAAACATTAGAAACTTTTTAAGTTTCTGTTAAGGCCTCGGAATTCATTCAGAATTTGACATACACAAATAAACTATGCAACCACACTAAATTCGATGATCCGAACTCAATATCGAAATCATATTTTTGAAAATATATTTTCACAAAGTTAACCCCCCAAAATCCAAAATCATAGTTTTCCAAATCAAGGGTCAAAATGAAATTTAAAAGCCGAAAAAGCAGACCAAACATGTTATCACCCTAAATTAGACATTCTAGATCTGCTAGTTTGTTTTTTCATCCATTACATGGATCAAAGATAACCAAAAAAGTTCATAATAAGGCTATCGAAGCCATCAAAAACTACAATATCGCGAATAAGACACCAAAATGCATCAGAAACTGTGCTAATCACTCTCACACTCCAAAAATATCACAATTCAACTATGGGGGAAGTAAAATAGTCAAATCACATAAAACACATATTTTATCAAATTTCCAGATCGTTACATATTATATAGATTACTACTATGCTTCGTGAACTTAATCATCATAACAGGAGATAATATTAAATTTAGTTGCATGCATATGTGTGTTTGTTTATATACATACGCATTTTTGGTATTAAAATTTAATTTCATATAACTATTACAACTAATAGCTAAACATCAAAATCAATATATTTTAAGAAAATATCAAAATGTTATGTAATTTCTAATACTACCCTCAATCTTTATTTTAAAAATTAAATTAAAATATTTGTCATTCACCAATCAACCATTAAATAAATATTCTTTTAAAAAATACCTTTTAAGAACTTAACTTATTTTCCTAGGATTCTTTTACAAAAAGAAAAAAAAAACCTTAAATACATAACCAATCTCTAAAATTTATTAGAATATTTCATTTAGACACTTTAATAGAATACTCCAACTTTTAATAAAGTATTCCAACACTTCCTATTTAAATTTTTAAGAATTTTTTTTGCGTGGATTCTCATTCATTTATTTGATAGTTAAATTAATCTCATAAAAATATGTCATCTCTTTAATTATACACATCAACCTAAATAAAAAATCTAAAATTTTACAACTTATTGAGGTAATGCATGTAATTAAAGAAGATAACTTCTTTTATATGATTTATTTAACTAACCTACTAAATGAATGAGAAAACTTGTAAGAACAATGTTAAAATTTGAACAAAAAATGCCAAACATTTTGTTAGAAATTAAGTTACTCAATCAAAATATAACTTCATATGTAAAAGTGGCTAAAGAAATAGGGCATTCTCAAGGTTTTAAATGATATTTTTCTAAGTAAATTAAACCATATGGAGAGGTATAAGGGAGTAGGAAAAACTAAAAAAATTTGGCTAGAGCTAATATGCTAAAAGAAGGGAAATAAATCATGATTTTGAATTGTTAGATGATAATTTGGTGGATGTTATGGTTACTGATTTGTGCACACAAAATATTGGAGAGAAACTAAAAGGAGAATGTAACCATATTAACTACATAGAAGGCAAAACACAAAAAAATGAGACAGATCGGGAAGCCAACCCTAAATGACTTTCCTCATCTAAACGAAGACTTTGGTGTGGAATTGCCGAGGAGTGGGAGCTCCTTGAAAATTTCCTTTATGAAGGAAACGTCACGTTTTCACTCCCCGAGCATGATATTCTGGAGTGAAACTAAAAATCAAGAAAAAGTGCTAGTACGAGTTCAAAAGCAACTTGCTATGACACACATTATAACTGTGGATCCTATTGGACTATCTGGAGATTTGTGCTTACTTTGGAATGATGATATTCAGGTAGGTCAGTCTCACTCAATCTCTTTTTTATATTGAACCATACATACATGACTTGGTGGCGAACTACCTGTATATTTTGTTTACTTAAGTACAGATAAGACTATTTGTAGAACTCAATTACAAGAACTTATTTGAAAATCAAATAACTGGGGTACACTTTTGGTAATGGTAGGATATTTTAATAATATTATTACCACTTTTCTAAAAAGGTAGGAGGTAGAATTAGAGATAATTCGTCCATTGGGGATTTTAAGATTTTTTTATGGGATATAGGAGCTATAGATTTAGTCTTCAAAGGAAAACCTTTGATGTGGTGGTGCTTTAGAGAAAGTTATGGTGTTATTTAAGAGAGACCATATAGAGCTATTAGTTCCTCATAATAGAGACTAGAATTTAACCTTGCCAATATCCATCACCTATATATAGAGACCTCTGATCATAGTGTCTTACTTATAAATACATAGGCTGAGTTTAGGGAAAAGAAGAGGTTTTATTTTGATAAATTTTGGAGTGAAAAATAAGAAGTGAACACCACAGTTATTCAATCTTGAAATAAATGGGTGGGAGGGAGTAAATAGTCAGAAGTTAGATTCTAAATAAAAAACTGTCTAAATGTCTTACTACCTTGGCTTCAAGGGAAGAAGGAAAACTTTAAGAAAGAGATTAAAGGAATTAAGGATATAATCGACGATCTTAAGATAATCCTAGTATTTTTTTTTTATCTTAATAAGCTGAAGTTGCTTTAAAAAGAATTAGGACAGGCTTATAAGGATGAAGAAGCCTACTGAAAATAGAAATCCAGAGCATTATGCTTACAAAAAGGTGATAAAAATACCTCTCTTTTTCATATGAAAACTTTCCAGGGGAGAAAGTGTAACAATATTAAGGGACTTCAATTAGACGATGGTCATTGAATTTCTGAGCATAGTGATATTGTGAATGAAGTGGCTAGATATTATAGAACTTTATTCACTACGTCTAGACCATCTAACTTGAATCCCACCCTAAATTTAATCCCTGTGCTAGTAGATAATTTTGTTAATAATATGCTTATTAGAGAGTTCGTTTATGATGAAATAAGAATTGATAATTCTTCATGCACCTTTTAAAACCTCTTGCAATAGATAGCATGACCTTCTTTTCTTTCAAAAGTATTGGAACACTCTGTCTAGTGATATATGTGAAGCTTTAACTCGTTTCTTTTGCTTAGGATATTTGCTACCTTTTTGGAACCAGACCCTTATAACACTGATTCCTAAAGTGAAAAATCCTAGTAAAATTAGTCAATTCAGTCCCATAAGTTTATGCTCTATTATGTATAAAATTATTGCTAAAATCATATTCACGAGACTCAAAGCTTATCTAGCCAATATTATCTCTCCTAATCAATCTACTTTTATCGATAAAAGATAAATAATAGATAATGTTGTATTGTGTATGAATTCATTCACCTTATGGAAAATAAAAGACAAGAAAAGCTGAAGTATATGACTCTAAAATTAGACATAGCCATAGCTTATAACTGAGTGGAGTAAAATTATGTGCATAAATTATTTTTTAAAATGAAATTTCATGAAATCTTTGTTAAATGAATTATGCAATGTATCACCACCCCTACTTATAACTTTAATCTTAATAGGGATATAATTGTAGAAGTTATACCTACTAGGGGACTAAGGCAAGAAGATCCTCTTGCTCCATATCTTTTTTTATTATGTGTTGAAGGCCTCTCTAGACTTCTAAATCAAGCGGGGGTGTGCAGAGATATTCAGGGCTTAAGTCTAGTTAGAGGGAGGCCTACCATTAACCTCCTCTTTTTGCAGATGATTTCTTTGAATTTTGTAATGCAAACCTTCAAAATAATTTGAAAATTTCTAAAACATTAAGAACATATGAAGTATGTTCGGGTTAAAAATAAACTTTGAAAAAACAACAGTCTTCTTTAGTAAGAATACCTCTGATATAGAGATGAATGAGATTATTGGGGAGTTAGAACAACTTTCTAAAAATAATTTAGGGGTATATCTTGGATTACCTGCAGTAGTTGGAAGATCGAAGAAAAAATATTAGAGTTCATAAAAGATAGGGTGAAGGCGAAGATAAAAAGGTGAAAAAAATATTTTTTTTAGCCCCGCAGGAAAAGAAATGATGCTTAAATCTCTCTTATTTGCTATTTCTTCTATCCATTATCCCGTTTTCAATTTTAGGAGACTTTATGTAAGGAAATTACGATTATTTTTTCAAACTTCTGGTGGGAACATAATGATAATAGAAGGAAAATACACTTTGAGAAATGGAAAAATCTTTGTTTAGCAAAATCCAAAGGGGGCATAAGATTTAGAGAATTAATATCCTTTACTCAAGGTTGTTAGCTAAATTATCTTGGCGGATTTTGACCCAAGAAGATTCTCTTCTAGTTAGAATTCTCAAAAGTGAATATTTTTGTAACGACTTAAATTTTTGATGAATTATGTGAAATATGTATTTTTATATGAATTGACTATTTTAGCCCTCTTCGTGATTATTTTATGGTATGTTTAAAGTGTGGGGATGATTGACATAATTTTTGATGCATTTTGATGTGATTTATGTGATATTGTGCTTTTTGGTGACATGAGAAGCCTTATAGTTGAGTTCAGTCAACATTTTTTGATCTGTACCCTGGATTAAAAAAGGGACTGCGCTAGCAGATCTGGAACGTTAATTTTAGGTGGTAACATGGTTGGTGTTGTTTTATGGCTTTTAAATTTCATTTGGACCCTCAGTTCAGAAAGTTGTGATTTTGGGTTCCGAGGATCAACTTTATGAAAATGATATTTTTTTAAAAAAATAATATTTTCATTGAATTTGGAGTATTTAATTTGATAAGATAGCATATTTTGTTTGCGTTCACATGATGTTGAATGAATTCTGAGGGGTTCGCAGAGACTTGGACCCTATATGTAACCATATTTTGCCATTCTATTTCCCTTTTTTGAGACTTGGAGCTTAGGGTTTCACACTTTTGAGCAATTTCTTCAATTTCTAAGCTTGGGTAAGATTTTAAACACCTATTTCAACTGCTTTACTCTAATTTAATCATTTATTTCTTATTTTAACATGAATTAAAGTAGAAATTGGAGATTTTGGCTCGGAAGACCCAAAATTGTATTTCTTCAATTTAAACTCCAATTTTAACCCATTTTTACTTGGGTAAGTTTCTAATCTTATTATTATTACTTTTATATCAATGTCATCTTTAAAAAAAACTTCAATTCTTGATTTTTAAAATGAATTTCGAGGATTTTACCCGATAAGCTTGAATTTTTTTTTTTAATTTGGACGTCATTTTTAACTCGTTTTAGCTTGATTTTTTAGGTATAGTCTCTTAAAAATATGAGAAACATATTTTTAAAATAAAATTATGATTTTGCCTTTCTTCTTAAAAACTCATTTCAAAAGTCCGTTTTGATCCCGACTTGAAAATAGGCAATATGAATATCATTGAATTTATTTTGATGCATTCTATATTTTCATATTTTTTTTGACTCCGAGAATGTTCTTGGAGAGTAAGTCTTGCGGATCGATTTTTCGGCTTTCAAGGTAGGTTATGGCTTAACTTCTTTCAGATTACGCTGGATAGTTAATGTTAATACAAAATTATGCTATGAGTGTGGGAACTAATCATGAAAGTGGCTAAGTTTATTATGTTGTTCCCGTGTGGAGGCCTATATATTTATATTTTTGGTGGTTTTGAAACCTTATATGTTATGTGTGACCGTATCGGTCTTATATGATATTATTGACCTTGTATTTGTGAAATTTATAATATGTTGCTAATGAGAAAGCCTAACGTGGTATCAATTGTATGTGGTGGTGATGTATTCATACTCTGTTGGTATGTGAATCATGTTGGATTTCATGAATAGTTGAAAAATTAAATAGATATTTGGCTCACTTAGTTGGTATATTAGTTGGAGATGAAATCATTTATGTTGGCTGGTTATGAGTGTTTCATCCTCATATCATACTCATTCATGAAACATTGGTACCTTTTTCTGATAGAAAATGTGACATTGTATAGAAACTTTTCTCAAGGGATGTATTGAGGAGGAGATATAGATATTGATTGTATACGGATTGACGAACACCTTATGGATCCTACATAAGGGAGCTTTAGTTTCATAGGTGAAACACCCTGGTTTTTGGCCCTTAAAAATTCTTGAGCTTTGAGCTTACTGTCCTGTTGACGGCTTAACCATATGAGTCGTATGGTGTGGGTATAGGTCAGGTGACCCTATAAGTTAGGTGACCAGTGAATAGTTGTTAGGTTTTTTATTTTGGTAATGACTTAGTGGTATAGGTCGTTAGGATTGGTGACAGGTCGTTTGGACAATCCTTAGCCAAATTAGTAACTTAGTGACTTGACTTGGCTTTGAGTACAAGTGGCTCACTAAGAGTCATAAGGATAGGTTACGAGTGGTAAGGTTGAGTCGTATGTTGTCCAGTTTTAATCCTTTGGGTTTTGTCTTGGTTATGACTAGACTATACGATTCGGATAGTCAGGTCATGTGTGGGGTCATGTAATCGTATAATGGATAGTGTGTGGATGACCAACTCATTGTCTTGGTGATGACTCAATGGTATGAGTCGTATGTTGTGGTCACGAGTCAAGAGGTCGAATCATAATCACCTGCGGGATTTTTACAGTTTTTAGCTGGGGGCACTTTGGAAATTTCTCATTTAAAACCCTTAAGACCTCATGTCCCTATAACACTTTTTGGTCATTTATTCTATACTTTACAAGATTATGCATCCTCTTTACTCTCTTAAAATCCTCTCAAGCAAAATTGGCTAGGGTTTCTCCAAAGTGGACATGTAAAGGCTTAAAAATCAATTTCTCTGTATGAATCTTTGTAATTCAGGCATGTGACTCTTCCCTCATTGTTATTTTATTAAAGGCATATGTTTTAGTGTATGATTTTCATGGTATTATTATGATTTTAAAATATAGGTTGGGGGTTTTGGAGGTTCATGGTTGATTAATATTCATTATGATTTACTTATAATTTTTCATGTTTTAATTATGATTTTTCCACAAGTGGGTGCATGGAATGGTGATTTAATTGAGGGGTCATAATTGAGCCCTAAATTTGATGATTTTATCTTTGATAATAGCATGCCCTCAACCTGTTTGTGAAATTGTCAATAAGAAAGATTTTTGTCACATATTTTTATTATCCTTGGAATCTTTGCATTACATAAACGGTTAAACAAACATGAATTGGTTTTGGTTTGTTTCATATGGTTTTGAAAATACCTTGGTGGCCATGGTTTGATTATAAATGGTTTTGGTTAATTGGAAACGATGGAGTCTAATTTGGTTTAATGGTTTATATGGCATAAGGTAGTAGACTTACAAGCTCTAATTTTGGTATGATGATACCAATGGTTAATTCCTTATTAAAGTCTCCTTGGAAAATGGTTGAGAATATGTAAATGAATTTAATATGGGTTTAAAGAGGGTTGAGTAGCAAAGCCATAGAAGGTAGGGGTCCTGGGGGACCAAAATTAGAAATTCATATTTGCCGATGTGAGGGTGGTTTTGTTGATTGTGTGCATGATATCACACTTTATATTTTATTTGAGATATACTAGTTATCTCAGGTTCATTTCTCTGATCATACAACTAACACACACTAGGGTTCATTCAGCAGAGAGAGCTGAACCTATATAGCCCATGGGTGATTTTAGGACGATCGAGCTACTCATCCTAATTATATATATGTGTGTGTGTGTACATGTGATTGCATATGGTTAATTGATTTGGTTTTGAAATGATGGCATTATCTTATCCTTATCCTTGAGTTACATGTTAGCATTCACTCTGCTAATCATCTTCGAGTGTTGTATCCCACGCGATGCTAGAACCAGCTATACTACCATTCATCCTGCTTAATGACTTGGAACTGGGGACTTCCATACTCCAGAAGGCTCCATTTTATGCTATGGACTTCTTTTTATTATTGATATTTATTTGGTTATGGTTTTGCCTTTAGTCAGATTTATATCCCGACCAGATATTCTTTTATTTTGGTTAGAGGCTTTCTCAAACTACTTTGGGCGTGAGCGGTGTCAGTATCAGTTTTAGACTTGGTATTGGCATTGGGATGGTATTGGTTGGACATTTTGTTATGATTTTTTACTTTGGCTTTAGGCTTACTATCATGTCTGTAAATTATATATTATTATTCTATCTTATTATATGTTTGAAATTCATCTAACATGGATAGTGGGGTGGTTAATGGTGGGGTATTAGGGCTATTTTTCGGTCCTGGTTGGACTTGAGATACCCTACTCGACTAGGCCCTGGTTTGGGTCATGACAGATTGGTATTAAAGCCCTAGTTTCATGGTCAACTGGGTGTACGATAAAGCCGTGTTGAGTAGAGTCTCTTTTAAGGGTATGTAGCATGCCATACTCATAAGGGAGAGGATACGAGGCATTTAAGAATGTTTCTCCTTCTTGTTTTCTGTTTTCAAGGTTTAGAGTCTAAGGTCCTGAAATCTTCTCTAATGCCCATTTGTTCACTTTTCAGATCATGCCTCCCAGACGATCTGAAGTTCATGGAAACTTCTCTATTCCACTTGGGGACAATGTTAATGGGACCCATCTTACTTATGGGGTCCAGACTCGGTCTAGGGGTCCAGTTCCTGATTACCCTCCTGGAGTTCCACCGATTCCCTCCAATCCTTCTTGAGCTCCTCAAGCTGATGAGATGAATGTTGAGTTTCATCAGTCTATTCATATGTTGGCCCAGTTGGTAGCTTCTCAGTATGAGCGTGGTGCTTCTATTACTCTATCTTCTAAGTCCATAAGGGTTGGCCAATTTATGAGGTTGAAACCTCTTATGTTCACTAGTGTTAGGGTTGAGGAGGATTTTTAATTTTTTGTTAATAAAATGGAAAAAAAATTTCGCGTTATGCATGCTATAAACGTGGAGGGTGTGGAATTCATTGCCTACTAATTGAAAGATGTAGCATACCAATAGTATGAGGAATATGAACAGTTTAGGGGTGATGATGTTAAGTTAGCCCTGTGGGATAATTTCTTTAGTGCTTTTCTAGACCGCTTATTTCCTTAGGAGTTGAGGAAGCTGAAGGCAGAAGATTTTGTTAATCTGAAGCAAGACAAGGTGTCAGTAAATAAATATGCCTTGAAGTTTTACCAATTATTGTTGTATGCTTCGAGTTAGTTTCAAACATGAGGGCTAGAATAAGGAAGTTTGCTTTTGGGTTATCCCAAGACTTGATTTTACAGAGTAAGGATGTCTTGTTAAAAAAGGATATGGACATCTCCCAATTGGTTGTGTACATACAATAGGTTGAGGAAGAGAAGAGGAAGCAGGCAGAGATTGGGGAAAGACAGAGCAAGAAGTTTAGATTTTTTGAGCAGGGTGGTGGTCAATAGTAGAGAGGCAGGGATGGTGGAAAGTGTTCCAGAAAAAGTGGGATAATTTGGGGTCTTATTCGACGGCTATTGCTCCCTACCTAAAGCCATCTGATGGGAGAAGTTTTTAGAGTGGAGACAATTATAGGGAATAAAGTACCGAATCTCAGGCTAATGGGGCCCAATCAGCTTCATCTTATCCTCTTTGCAGATTTTATGGTCGATTGTATCGGGGTTACTGTGATGAAAGAAAGGACAAGTGATTTAACTGTGGTCATCCAGGGTACATAATTGGAAATTGTCCTATTGGTAAGGTTGCTTTTTGGGAAAACAAGGTTCTTGTTGCCTCTTTTTTAGCTCCAAAACCAAAGGGTGCACCATCTAGCTCCAGCACTGGTTGGAATTGACTCTATACTCTTACTAACCGGCAGGAGTTTGAGGCATCTCCTGATATCATTACTGATATGTTGAAACTCTTTTCCTGTGATGTGTACTGTACTTGATCTCGGGATCACTCTTTCTTATGTGACCCGATTTGTGGCTGTGCATTTCTGTTTTGGTCCCAAGTATCTTTCGGATCATTTTTTTGTTTCAACACTAGTGGCTAACTCTATGGTGGCTAGAAGAGTCTATAAGGGTTGTGTGATATCTGTGGGTGGTCGAAAGACTTTGGTTGATCTGTTTGAGTTAGATATGGTTGATTTTAATATCATATTAGAGATGGATTAGTTGCACTCGTGTTATGCTTCTCTAGACTGTTGTACCCATAAAGTTATTTTTAAATTCCCAAATAAGCTGGTTATTGAATAGGAGCTTGATTCCCTAGATCTGAAGGGGAGGTTTATATCATATCTTAGAGCTCAGAGATTAATCTCCAAAGGGTATATCTATCATTTGATCTAGGTAAACGATTCTAAATTAGAGGGTCCTTCTTTATATTCCATCCCGGTGGTTGAATGAATTTCCTGAGGTCTTCCCAGATGACCTTCCTGGTGTTCCTCCCGATAGGGAGATTGATTTTGGGATTGATCTTGTTTTGGACACTCGTTTTATTTTTATTCTTCGATATAGAATGGCTCTAGATGAGTTAAAGAAGCTTAAGGAGCAACTAAAGAATCTTTTAAACAAGGGTTTTATCCTTCTTAATGTGTCTCTGTAAGGTGAACCAGCGTTGTTTGTGCATAAGAAGGATGGTTCCCCTCCAATGTGTGTTGATTATCGACAATTGAGAAAGGTAATAGTAAAGAATAAGTACCCTTTTCCAAAGATAGATGATTCGTTTGATTAACTTCGGGGTGTAAGTTTTTCTCCAAGATTGATCTTCGGTCTGGGTATCATCAGTTAAAAACTAGGGAGGTAGATATCCCTAAAAATGCCTTCCATACTCGGTATGGGAATTTTGACTTTCTGGTTATGTCCTTTGGGTTGACCAATGCCCCAACGATATTCACGGATTTAATGAATAGAGTCTTTCATTAGTTTCTAGATTTTTTTGTCATTATGTTCATCGATGATATTCTGTTGTACTTTAAGAGTAAGGTGGATCATATTGATCATCTCTGCATTGTATTACAGACCCTAAAAGAGCAGCAGTTGTATGCCAAATTTTCAAAATATGAATTCTGGTTGAACGTTGTCACCTTTTTGGGTCACGTCATTTCTAGTAAAGGGATCATGGTGGATCCGTAGAAAATTGTAGTAGTTAAAAAGTGGCCTAGACCTACGACTTCAATCGATATTTGGAGCTTTTTGGGTTTAGCCAGTTATTATAGAAGGTCTGTGGAAAGTTTTTCTTCTATAGCTTCCCCATTGACTAGGTTAACTATGAAAAAGATAAAGTTCTTGTGGCCTAATGCTTGTGAGGATAGTTTTGATAAGATGACTTTGGCACCGATCTTGACTTTACTCGAAGGCACTAATGGATTTGTGGTCTATTGTGATGCATCCCGTGTGGGGGTTGGTTGCATTTTGATGCAGCTTGGCAAGGTGATAGCTTATGCCTCTAGATAGTTGAAGGTGCATGAGAAAAATTATCTAACTCGTGACTTGGAGCTTTTGGTTGTGGTGTTCACGTTGAAAATTTGGCATCACTATTTTTATAGAGTACATTTGGATATCTTTTCAGATCATAAGAGCCTACAATATGTGTTTACTCAAAAAGAGCTTAACCTCAGGCAAATGAGATGACTTAAGTTGCTCAAGGATTATGACATGAGTCTTCACTACCATCTAGGTAAAGCTAACATAGTTCCTGATGCTTTTAGCAGGTTATCCATAGGGAGTCTAGCTCATATGGATGAAGGGAAGGGTTAGTGAAGGATATTCACTATTTGTCTAACCTTGGATTTCGTCTCTTGGACTCTAAGGATGGTGGTATATTTGTTTAGAAGGTGGCGCGGTCATCTCTTAGTGTGAAAATAAAGAGAAACAAGTGTTGGATCCTGTCTTAATGAGGATCAAAGGTAATATAGGTGGCAGAAGGTGATAACCTTCGAGATTAGTGGCGATGGTACCTTGAGGTACCTAGAGAGGTTGTGTGTTCCCGACATAGATGGATTCTGAGAGAGGATCTTGGCTGAGGAGCATGAGTCGCGCTACTTTATCCATCCTAGTACGATAAAAATATATCATAACCTGAAGGAAATGTATTGGTGGAACAATATGAAGGGGGATATGGCTAGTTTTGTAGCTAAGTGCATGGTGTGTCAATAAGTGAAAGTTGAGCACATGAGGCCCAGAATATTGTTTCAAGAGATTGAGTTTTCTGTGTAGAAGTAGGAAGTGATCAACATGGATTTTGTTACCGGTCTTCCTCACTCTTAAAATTGATTTGATTTGGATTGGGTCATCGTGGATAGGATGACAAAGTTTGTTCATTTCTTGCCAGTAAGGACTAGTTTTTCGACAGAGGATTATGCAAAGTTGTACCTCCAAGAGATTGTGAAGTTGAATTGGGTGCCTATTTCTGTAATCTCGGATCATGGTACACAGTTTTCAACTCACTTTTGGAGGTCATTTCAGTAAATTTTGGGGACTAAGGTGAGCCTTAGTACGGCTTTCCATCCATAATTGGATGGGCAAGCAGAAAGGACTATTTAGACATTAGAAGACATGCTTAGAGCTTACATAATTGACTATGGTGATAGTTGGGTTGAGCCTTTTCCTCTTCTAGAGTTTGCAGATAATAATAGCTACCACTCTAGCATTGGGGTGGCTCTATTTGACGCTTTGTATGGTAGGAGGTGTAGGTCTCCTATCGGGAGGTTCAAGGTTGGTAAGGCAAAGATGTTTGGTCCAGATTGAGTTCACCAAGCAGTGGATAAGGTAAAGGTAATTTGGGATAGACTTAAAGCTGGCCAAAGTCGCTAGAAGTCCTAGCCGGATGTGAGGCATAGGGATTTAGAGTTTGAGGTTGGGGATAGGGTATTCTTGAAGGTATCTCCCATGAATGAAGAGATGCAGTTTGGGAAGAGGGAGAAGCTTAGTCATCGGTATGTTGGTCCGTACTTGGTTTTGAGAAGGGTTGGTAACAATGCTTATGAATTAGAGTTGCCTTCTAATTTAAACTTCATTCACTCGATGTTTCATGTGTCCATGTTGAGAAAGTATATGGGTGATTCATTGCAAATTATGCTTGTCAAGGATATTGGTATTTTAGATTCCTTGTCTTATGAGGAGGTCCCAATTGAAATCTTAGATCAGCTGGTTTCTTGGTTACAAACCAAGGACATGGCTTTAGTAAAGGTTCTATGAAGGAACCATAAGGTGAAAGAGGCTACTTGGGAAACTGAAGAGGACATGAAGTCCAGTATCTATTCTTATTTTCCGCTCCGAAAGATTGTGCGTAAGGTATGTGTTATTCTTAATGTCTTTGTTTTCTAACTTAGTTAAAGGTAAGAGTAGAGGCGTTTGGGGTTTGATCATGCTAGTCAATGTCTTGTTTCATCATTCGGGGATGAATGATCCAAGTAGGGGAGAATTGAAACACCTTGTGTTTTGGCCGTTAGAAATTCTTAAGCTTTGATCTCAATATCCTGCTGACGACTTAACCATATGAGTCGTATGGTGTGGATATGGGTCAGGTGACCCTAGTCTTTTAGGTGACCAGTGAATGGTTGTTGGGTTTTCGATCTTGGTAACGACTTGGTGGTACGGGTCGTTAAGGTTGGTGACGGGTTATTAGGAAGATCCTTAACCAAATAAAAAACTTAGTGACTTGACTTGGCTCTGAGTACGAGTGGCTCACTAAGAGCCGTGAGGATAGGTTACGAGTGGTAAGGTTGGGCCTATGTTGTACAGTGTTAATTCCTTGGGTTTTGTCTTGGATATGACTAGACCATACAAGTAAAATGGTCAGGTCACATGTGGGTTCATGGAGTCGTATGACAAATAGTGTGTGGGTGACCAACCACTGTCTTGGTGATGACTCAACAGTATGAGTCATATGTTGTGGTCACGAGTCAAGAGGTTGACTCGTAAGCACTTGCGGTCTTTTTATAGTTTTTAGTTGGGGACACTTTGGATATTTCTCACTTAAAACCCTTAAGACCGCACGTCCCTATAACACTTTTTGGTAATTCATTCCACACTTTACAAGATTAAACATCCTCTTTACTCTCTTAAAATTCTCTCAAGCAAAATTGGCTCGGATTTTTTCAAAGTGGACATCTAAGGGCTTAAAGATCAATTTCTCTCTGTGAATCTTTGTAATTCAGGCAAGCGACTCTTCACTCATTGTTGTTTTACTAAAGGCATATTTTTTAGTGTATTGTTTTCATGGTATTGCTATGGTTTGAAATAAAGGTCAGGGGTTTTGGATGTTCATGGTTGATTAATGTTCCTCATGATTTACTTATGGTTCTTCATATTTTAATTATGGTTTTTCCATATGTGGGTGCATGGGAATGGTGATTTAATTGAGGGGTTATGGTTGAGCCCAAAATTTGATTATTTTAGCTTTAATAATGGCATGCCCTCAACCTGTTTGTGAAATTGTCAATGAGAATGATTTTTGTCACATAGTTTGATTATCCTTGAAATCCTTGCATTACATAAATGGATAAACAAACATGAATTGGTTTTTGTTGGTTTCAAATGATTTTGGAAATTCCTTGGTGGCCATGGTTTGATTATAAATGGTTTTGGTTAATTGAAAATGATGAGGTCTAATTTGGTATAATGGTTTATATGGCATAAGGTAATAGACTTGCAAGATCTAATTTATGTATGACGATACCAATAGTTAATGTCTAAAAAAAGACTCCTTGGAAAAAGGTTAGAAATATGTAAATGGTTTTAATATGGGCTTAAAGAGGGTCGAGTAGCAAAGCCATGGAAGGTGGGGATCCCAAGGGAACCGACACTGGAAACTCATGTTTGTCGATTTAAGGGTGGTCTTGGTGACCATGTTCATAATGTCACACTTTATATTTTTTGGAGATGTACTAGTCGTATAAGGTTCTTTTCTTCGATCATGCGGCTAACATGCACTAGGGCCCTTTTAATAGGGGGAGCTGAACCCATATAGCCCGTGGGTAGTTTTAGAACGGTCAAGCTACTCAGCCCAGGTTAAGGATTTAAATACATGCTACACTTTGTTCCCTATTCCGGCATGATTTATATCTATATATATGTGTGTGTATATGTGATTGCATATGGTTAATTGATTTTGTATTAAAATGATGGCATTATCTTATCTTTATCCTTGAGTTACATACTAGCGTTTACTCCACTAATCGTCTCCGGGCGTTGTATCCCCACACAATGCAAGAATCAATTATACTATCATTTCTCCTGCTAAGTAACTTGAATCCAGGGACATCTTTAAGTTAGATTGTAGTGGTGAGCTTCCATACTCCGAAAGGCTCTATTTCATGCTATGGATATATTTTTATTATTGTTATTTCCTTGGTTATAGTTTTGTCTATGATTGGGGGCACGTTCCGACCGAATGTTCTTTGATTCTGGTTAGAGGATTTGTCAGATTACTATGGGCATGAGTGGTGTCGGTATTAGTGTTAGCCTTGGTATTGGTATTGGCATTGGGATTGGTATTGGTTGTGATTTTCGACTTTAATTTTAGGCTTACTATCATATCTTTAAATTATTATTATTTTATCTTATTATATGTTCAGAATTCATCAGACATGGGTTGTGGGGTGGTTAACAGTAGGATATTGGGGGTGGTCTCCGATCCTGGTTTGACTTGAGATAGCTGACACGACTAGGGTCTGGTTCGGATAATGTCAGTGGGCGTATACGAAGGTTATGCAACAACCTCAAGCATTATATCATCATCATCATCATCATTTTAATTGTATTTACCTTATTTGCTTATGTAGTGATTGTATTTCCGTGTTGACTTGTTAGCTATCAAGTTGTTCTATCTTTCTTTACTTGTACTTGATGTTTTCGTATATGTTTATTCTTTTTTGCTCTAGTTGTATGTGGTATAATGTATACTTGTATCTCTTTTTGGTGTTTGTTGCGATATATATGAGTATTATAGAACTGTTAGTGCAAGCCGTGTGGCCTATCATTGTGGGATATTTTTTGATTGCAGGTGATGTGCCCTTAGTATGTACGTTTGTATGTTTTATTTTTTACTTTGCTCAGTCGGCCTATGATACCCACTGAGTATAAGTGTATCAAACTCACCCCTACTATATTCTTTCGGTGCAGATCCTGGTTCGACTGTGCCTCACAATGGTTGATTCGGGCACCTTTGAAGTAATTCAAGGTAGCGGTTCGATTTCATGCGTCTAGAGTTCACTTCTATCTTTCTATATTAGACTATGTTTTAACTAGTATTCAGAGATAGAGTTATTCCTGTTGGATTTCTTATGTATTTAATTCATGACTTGAATTAGTAGTTCTTACATTGTGATACTAGAATTTGGGAGTTATGGCATTATTGGTTATGTTTTTTTTCTTTTTTATTATATGTATGTTGTTCGACTTTGTTCTAGAAGCCTTGTCTTGGGGTTATTATTATCTTTTCTCCTTGTGTATCAGTTTGGATGATAGGCTTACTTGTTAAGGTTCGCCGCTATAACTGCCGTCATAGCCCTTGATTTTTGAATTGTCGAAATTTTCAACATACTTCTTTCCTCAAGACCACTTGCTCGTCTGCTAGTTTTGGATATGGAAAAGTATTACATGGGGAAGAGACCTCTTATAAAAAAGAATTAGATGGAGAATAGGTTGGGGAGAACATATCAACGTTTGGACAGACCCATGAATATCAAACTTTAGTGATTTTAAACCTAGTATTTATCCGAGTCAGTTGGATGTGAATTTAAAAGTGATGGATCTTATAGAACAAAATGCTCATACTTGAAAAATGCAAGAGTTCCAATTTTTGTTTTGTCCAACTGATATACAAGCTATAGTCTCTATTCCAATCTCCACTATTGGACTCCCGGATAGAATCATGTGGCATCATACTAAATAAAAAATTTAAAACTTTAGCGATTTTAAACCTAGTATTTATCAAACTTTAGTGGTTTTAAACCTAGTATTTATCCAAGTCAGTTGAAAGTGAATTTAAAAGTGATGGATCTTATAGACCAAAATACTCATACTTGAAAAATGCAAGAGCTTCAATTTTTGTTTTGTCCAACTGATATACAGGCTATAGTCTCTATTTCAATCTCCACTACAGGACTACCAAATAGAATCATGTGGCATCATATATACTAAATCAAAAAATTATGAAGTAAAATCAAGTTATCATTTAAACAAAGAAATGGTTAGATGTCAACAAGCTAGTTTGGAAAGACCTCAATCTAGTTATCAATCCTTTTCAAAAAGACTTTGAAATTTTCTATGATCTATGAATATTAAAAATAAATATAAACATTTTATTCAAAAATGTATTATAAATGTGCTTCTAGTTAACTCTATTGTTTCAAAAAGATTAAAACATTATTGTGATGTTTGTAAAGAATGTGGTCTGGAAAGTGAAATAATTGAGCATATGTTGTTTAAATATTCTAAAGCTCAATTAGTTTGAAAAATATGTTCTATAAATTGATCTAACGGAGAAGACACTATGAATTTTGCTAGCTAGTGGAATGATAATTTTGATAATGCTAATCGATATCTAGATTCTATTGATCTAACTAAGTTAAGTGTTTCTGTTATGTGACAAATTTGAAAAGCTAAAAACGCCCTAATCTTCAATGGAGAAATTTATGAACCTAGTGAAAAAGTAAACAAAGCACTCTTTGACTATCATGAATGTGAAGATAATTTACTTACTAATCACTTTTGCTAGCTGGTGGAATGATAATTCTGATAATACTAATCGATATCCAGATTCTATTGAGCTAACTATGTTAAGTGTTTCTGTTATGTGACAAATTTGGAAAGCTAGAAACATCCTAATCTTCAATGGAGAAATCTATGAATCTAGTGAAATAGTAAACAAATCACTCTTTGAATATCTTGAATGTGAAGATAATTTGCTTACTAATCATTCTACTTCATATATAGCCGCTTGTCCTAATGATAAAAATATTGTTCTTGTACAAGATGGTATTATTTTATTTGCAGATGCTAGCTTACCCATAGAGAGGAAGATGGCAAGCATTGGAGTGACAACTATGGGTAGCTGTGGTAAATTGCTTCAAGCCTTTAGTGTCCCAATTCAATTTTTTGGGAAGGTCATCACTGCCGAAGCACTAGCAATTCGTAAAACATTGAAAAAATCTACGAAAAATGAATGGACAAGAATGCAAGTCTTGTCGGATGCAAAGAATATGGTGGATATGATACTAAAAAGAAATGTCTATCTTGAGAGATAGAAACAACTTGCGTGGATATTAGAAAGTTGATGAATTTCTTTGAAGATGTAGATATTGTGCATATTCCTAGATCCTGGAATATAACAACACATAATTTAGCTAAGTTTTCTACTTCATTACTATAAAATATTATTTAATTTGCTAATTTTTGTAGTTGAATTGTAAATGACGCTATGGCATTCTTTAACTCTTTGAGATTATTATGACTTAATATAACAACTTTGTTGGATGTAAAAAAAAAAATATAACTTAATTTAAATGTCATACTTTTGATAAATTTAAGAGGTGAGAATGTATTAAATTGAAGAAAAGCGACCTCTTCATAGAAAAATAAAGTAAATTTAATACTCTCTTTGTTTGTTTTTATTTATCATAAATTTTTTAATTATATTTTTATTTTTATTTATTATTTTTGATATATTAAAAATATAATATTTTTATTTTATGTTTACTAAAATAAATAAAAATAAAAATATAATTAAAAAAATTGTAATAAGTAAAAATGAACCAAGCGAGCATATATGTGTATTGGTACTTTTCAAATCACTATGCTGAAGCCATGAATTTCCTGAATAAGTTGCACAATAACTTTATTGAAAACTAGTACAATAATGGAGAAGCGCACGTCGCGACAAAAAGAACCGGGAAATTCACCCAAAAGAAAATAAATGATCCCCGAGTTCCCTCCTGTTAACATAAGTCAGCAGCTTTTTAATCCAGCAGTAATGATTATATTCTCTTCTGCAATACAAGGAATTAAACCATTGGTATTATCCTTATATTTTACTCCTATAAATTAAAAGTGACACGTTCTAGATCTAGAAGGAACTAAATTAGTCTATTATTAGACGAATCACCTTTTATAGTGTCTAGAATATAGTGTCTTAACATTATAATTTCGCAACACCTAATCCTGTTGTAAAATGAAAGTTTTTAGTGCCTAAAGCACCAAGTCTGATGGATCAATTAGCGATTCTAGTCCCCAAGAGGATAAATGATAACATTGTTAACGGGGCTTTAAATTAAAAGGGATAAATAAATTTATCAATTAAGTTGGGATCTTCAAGTTTTAAAAATTAGATAAAAGAAATAAATTATTTCAGATTTTTAATAACTATACAAGTTGTTCGATAATTTTATAAAGTTGTTCGATAATTTTAATAATTATTGAGCTCTCTCAATTATTTAAGTGACTTTAACTTTTTAAATTTAATAATATTATGAAACCCACTTTTATCACCTTTATTTAATTAAAGAATTGAAAGTATCTTTCAACTCATTTTTCTCATTGGTTAACTCTTATTTCTAGGATGGCAAAATCTGATTATAGTTGGAGTTGTTCGCCCAAAATCTATGTTTTATCAAAAACATTTTATTTTGGGCAATACTCATATTGAATCGAAAATATGAAAGTGATTAAAGTTGGAAGTATATAACCTTAATTCTGCCATATAACCAACTACTGAACAAAAATGTACCTATATCCTCTCAAACAAGATTTTTTTTTTCCTTTTTCAGAAACATTTTGAAGGAATTAGTCCAAAGCAAGAGGAAGAATGGATACTGCTTGATGAAATTTGATTTGTACTCATCTCAATTCATATTAAATTGTTTGTAAGTAGGAGTAAATAGCTTATTAACACTGCGTTTACACTTCACACCAATGAAGTCAAGATTTGTATCTTATATAAGCACTCTCAAGATCAAATTGTTTATATTAAGTGATATGCGGAGTTAAAACACGGTTAATATGCCAATGTCAAAGATTACAAGTCAAATCATTACTAAAAAGATAAAAGAGTAAAGTGGATATATTGCACCAGAACACGAGTGAAATTCTACCAAACTTCACGCGGAGATGGACGATTTAACCATAAGTGTTGATTTTACCAAAAAAAAAAAAAAAAAAACGTAAGTGTTGATAATATAGATCACTATGGGGCAAAGTTGTACCTCCATTCTACGCAACGCATCAGCAGCCTATAGGCAGCAGTAATAATTATATTCCCTGCAGCTTGTAGAATTTCATGTCCTAGAGTGCTTTTGCCTCTTTCCCACTAGCCCACTGGACGTTAAGATAGTAAGTGCCTACAAGTACGTAGGCCATTATCTCACTAAACTTTCTGTTACTTTGGAAGATTGGTTCTCCCATACCTGAATGAGTAGGAAGCGTTTTTGGCTTTACCAAATCATATTTTCTTCCGAATTTCCCACAGAGCAAAGTGTAACTGTGCATGTTCCACAGTTCCTCTAATACTCTATTGAATTCCCCCAGTACTTGGTACAAGAAGAATGAGCAAATAATCAAACCTTACACAAAAATCAGTTCCACAGCAGTATGGAAAATTGGCTGGAGTGCGTTCGCCCAACAAATATAAAGTAAAACATCCAGGAAACAAGGACTCGTAACCAAAGAGCAAGCAAGCACTATAATGTATGAACAGGTACACAAAAAGCAGCTCATACTACAATAGCTCCGAACTTCATTGCCATTATATCAGTAAAATGCTACTACAAGCCAACAAGCATCTGCTAAGATGAACGCTTGTGCAAAACACTCTGTTGAAAAATACCCAAGAACCGAACTGATGAGACGATCACAGTTCTCCTTTATTACTCTCTCGACTATCTAAGTTGTATTAGTGGTGGCATGGACTCATAGACCCTTACTATAAAATGCGAAGGGAGACTGCCGAGACAAACCGGTAGGGAGTTTGTCCGTTGTTTCAAATAAGCCCGAAAAACTAAACCCCTAAATACTAAAACACACAGGGGTTTTCAGCTCGAAACATATAGACGCAACGAAAGACAAAAAAGGTTAGGGAACAGGTCAAAATTTTATGTGAGGTCTTCAATCAGAGAAGTTAAACCAGTTATCTTCCTGGCACATTTGCTTGAATCCTTGTGTTTAATATCCAGTGGTTCGCCTTGCTGCACCATCACATCCTTCACCGCGTTATCCTCTGGCAAAGGGCTGCTCTCTCCAAAAACCAGAGGCATCAGCGCCCCACAAGAATCCTCTGAAGTTTCATCCTTCAGAGCTTCATGTTTGGTTTTAGAAGCAGTGCCAGTTTCAGCAGCAAAGTTTGTCATTATTGGCATTAGAACTGGTGTCATACGGGTGTAGGCCGACAACCATTTAGCTTTCACATATTCAGCTTTACGCCATGGAGGACAAGGCATTCCTTTCTTCTTCAAGCTCTGCTTTGCAGCCTCTGTTTGCAAATGAACAATCTTCTGAAGGCGATCTGCTTTCCCTACAAAAATGTTAGGCAGGACTTGCAGAAGTGCCTTGTATGACCTAGTCGACCTTGCTATTTCAAATTCTGATCTGAAATCAATGTCGATTAGAAGTCGTTCTCCTTCAATCACCACATCAATATATTCATAACTTCCTGTAGAAAAGATTCCAACTTCTGTTGAATTCTTAACCCAATAAGAACAAAAAACATATGATCCGTCCATAAATTAGAACAAAGAACAAAAGGCAGTCGAAGCAAGAAGCAAATAGCCTTCGGCAAGCACCAACTGATGACTGATGAGTAGTTTCAAAAGTAAGAAACATTTGAAAATTTAAACAGAGTGAAGTGCCTCTGATTCTTCTCCTATCCAAGACCAAGGTTCTTATCACCATGTTCCTAACCTTGAAATATTTGGGATCATTATATGAGTCATTTGCAACTATGAACTACTAATTGTTATCCTTTACGAGTCTCTTGAATCTATCTACTCTACTTCGGTCATTTGCATTGCTGTACCCTTTGTAGCAATTATTTGGCAACTCCTGAAATTAAATTACTCAGGTTGCATATAGTAGACCCTTGAAGTCCGGCACTTCCCCTGACCCCAACCGAACCCCCCCAAAAAAAAACCCCCAATAGTGGGACCTTAAATTCATGGGCTGCCCTTTCAGGCTCTCACTGTTACTGGTATATAAATCTTTAACTCGGCTAGAGTAATTTATAAGTCTGCATACCGATGATAAATTATCAGGAATTTAACTCATCCTATACAGGACAATAAATTATCAAGCGAAAAAACGCAGCATATGTGGTGTTGATGAGATTAAGATTTACCAGCAGGAGTTGAAGGAGTTCTCTCCCAGTGAGACTCGCAGATTGAAACATCATATCCCAGAACGAAGAGGCCATCAACAACCATCTTTCGGGTGATATTGTCCTTTCGCTTAATCATTCTATTTTTCTCAATGATCTTTGTAATGTCCGCTAAGACGTTCCTTTCAATGATCGAAGGACATGACACCAAACTCTGCACCAAAAAAGTAAACTTGTTGATAAACACGCAAAGAACAGATTGCTTATCCTGATAACATACTCATGAGAATTCATCTCGAAGAAGAATTTTAACAACAAAATAAGGTAATATTACATATCAATTGGACATGGATCAGTTACAAAATTGCATGTAAGAGATAGCTATTTGTTTAGTGCAAATACCAAATTATAAGCTATATACGATATATCAGAACAGGTAAATGGCCGGGGCACATGCAATACCTTAAGGATTTCACAAGCATCGGTAGAGCAATTTTGATTCGATTCACCGAAACAATTGCAATTGAATGATTCGGTCTCCTCCTCTGAGCTCTCACTTCCATTTCGATTAAAGCAATTGCATTTCCGATTGCACCGATGTTTATCCTCGCCTTCTTCAATGAAAATCTGCACCATTTTCGCCAAGCAAATGGAGCTCGGTTCGAATTCATCGGACGCAGCATCCTTCTTATTGCCAGCGAAATCCTCACCTGTAACCAGCTTCTCCGGCGCCGATGATCTCAAAAGTCCTGAAAATTGCCTCTCAAATAATCGCTTGAACCGTGACTTTGGAACCGACTTAAATGAGTCATATTTAGTCGGTTCTTCGATAGTACTGAAGTCAACTGGTTGAATTTTCATCGGAAATGGGATATAACCACAACTTCTAGTACTAAAAATTCAAATTCTCAGTCTTCAATCAAAAGCTAAATCGATTGAGCAAAAACCGAATACCTTTTTATATATTAGAAAATCAATTTATGGAGTAGAAAAATAGGCTTGTAGCATGGAATAACTAGTAAACTCAGCTAAGCGAAAAGTCTTTTTGTGTTATGCTTAAAGTTTCAACAAACACGGAGAAGGCTAAAAACTCGCCCATTTTCCGACGGCAACACGACATCATGACGTCATCACATCGACAATCCATAACAAAAACCGATGGCCGGAAAATTCATTTCCGGCGATATCACCGACGATGAAGATATGAACGCTAGAGAGAGAGAGAGAGAAAGAAAGAAAGAGAGAATAAAGGAGTGAGCTTTTAGGTGTGGACTGTGGAGGGGTGTCCTTCAAAAGAGGTGATTTTAAAACCAAAGGATATCGGTGGGGTAGGGTAGCTGATTAGGACGGTGATGCCACGTAAGCATATGACATGGAGTTACTTACTTCCGCGATTTTATTTACTTGATCCTCAAACCAAAAATTGTTAGTTTCAATTACTTAACCAATTTATGAAATTAATTTTTTGTATATATATATTTCCTTCAATATGAATTTGTCGGTTTCCTTTTAACTATCATAATTTTTCTTTTCAGAAGTAAAAATATTTAAATTTAATTAATTTTTTAAAGTAAAATTTTTATTTATATTAATTTGATAAAGATTATAATTTTATATAGTTTTTCTTTATATTGATATGAAAAAAACTATAATTTACAATACTTTTGATAGAATTTTTATGTATTTAAATTTAATTTTAAAATAAAATTTATCTAATTAATTTAACTTGAAAAATTAATTAATTTGACTCTCAAAAAATAAAACGAGATAATTTATATTATTTGAATTAAAAAAGAAAAGAAAACATATAAAAAGAATGAAGGGATTAATAAGATGTGTATTGATGCTTTGAAACTCTAACGGATTAATTGGTAGAGTGTATAAGAATAATACAAAATATATTGTATTAGTATTGCTTGTATTAATTATGATTGAATTAGTTGTTGATTGTATTTTTTACTATGCATTGTTTGATTTATTTTTATTTTTTTAACAAAAATAATTTTCATATATATGTTGAAAAATTATGATATTGTAATCGTGCTAATGTATGAATTAGGTTCATTGCATTATTAATACAATAGATTTTGACGTATTAATAATGCACGCCTCAATACAAAATAAAATATATACACAATTCATGCATTATTTTTTTTTAATACACTTCACCAAATGACTCCGAAATTTTACCTTTACTACTTAATATTATTATTTACTTTATTAGTTTTTTTTAATTATCTCATTTTATTTTTTGAAAGTCAAATTAAATTTAAAAAAAAAATTATAACTTATAATATTTTTATATTATTTTTAAAAATTTAAATTTTAATATTAAAAAATTAAATAAATTTAATCTAATTTAGCCTTAAAATTTATTTTAATTAACTAACAAAAATAAAAAAATACTTTATCCGTTCGATTTTATTTGTCACATTTTGAGTTGATAAGTCTATTAAGAAAAATAATTAATAATATAATTATTTTACTATATCAAGTCTATTAAATGATATTTACATTGTATGTTAAAATTAACTTGAAAAAATAATTAATAGTAAGGATGAAATATAAAAAAATTATTTTTTCTTAATATGTTAAAAATGATAAATAAAAATAAAAATTTAATTAAAAAATTAATAATAAATAAAAATGAATAAAAAAAGTATATTAAAAAATAAAAAGATTATTTATTTATTAAAGGACGGGTCACGTCAATAGAGATGAAGTAAAATAGAGTATTTTTATTTATACCAAGTCAGATACGTGGCGAATGCATGTTGCGGTTGGGTTGACGATGGAACGCCACATCTTTGTAGGATGACGCGCAAAAGACGAAAGGAGGGGAAATGGGAGTTATCTGAAGTTGAGGGGAGGTGGTTGTAACTCGTGATGAGGGAGTGACTGTTTTTTTCAACAAGAAGCTCTTCACGTTCGTGGCGTGACCTATACCACCTGTAACCTTTTTCTGTTGCTTCTGTCTCTTTTTCTTTACTAGTAGGTGCTTTTCCATCAAAATCAAATATTGTTTATTACACTTTAAAAGAACAAATTACCGTTAATAGGGTGCTTGATCATATCTTTTAACTTGAATGTGTATTTTTTTATAACATATAATTGAATTTGTTAATACTTTCTCTCTTATTTTTTATTTTTCTTTTTAGTTATTTTAGTGGAAATGTCTTTTCTTCCATTAAGAAACTTTTAAATTTTAGTTTTTTACATAAGATATTTGAGATCATAAGTTTATAGGATATTTGTAAATTTAATTATTTTTAATTTAAAATTATAATATTTAAAAAAAAATTATCAAATCAAAATAGAACAAACAAATTGAAACAAATATTATATCTCATAATAAATAGTCCAACAATATCATAAATTAGATCTCATATACGAGTTAGAGCCAATTTAAATTGGCTATTCAAAGTTTGTGGTGTTTGAGTAAAATAATAATAGAATAAAGATGTCATTTTTATATAATATTACTAGTTGGCTACGTCGTGCTACACACAGACTCAATATTGATATTTGAGAATTTTAAGTTACGCATAATTCTATCATTTAATTAAAATATTTATTTATGTAGTGATAAATTCTTAGTTATGCATATATTATTATACTTAAATTAATAAAATTTATATAAGATTATTTTAAATTGTTAATATGACACTCATATAATTTTGAGTCAATAAAATACTTTAATATTTTTAAAAATATTTATAATTATTAATTATTGTGATTTATATTACTTTTCCCATAGTAACTATCAAATATATGATTAAATAATTTTAATTAATGTTTTTATTTATAGTATCCTCTTATATAATTTAGTAAGGTAAATAAAATAGAATGAGAAAAAATATATAATTTCTTAAAGTAGACCCTTGCTAAGTAGGTGTATCAACGGAGTGAAGTTTGTTTGAGCAGCAGATTTCACTCCCACTTCAGGCTAATTAAAATATATATATATATATATATATATAATAAAAATTAATTTTAAATACTTTCAAATTATAAATACACTTTCAAATTATGTTTAAAATTTTTTTAACCAAATAAATATTTTCAGATAAAACAAAAGAAGTTTCAAATGCTGCAGAGTTGTAAGGCTGGTCAATATGTATGACTTGCTTGGTGGTAAAAGTTAAAATAGCCTTGGGTTTAACCTTGTTGAAAGTTGAAACTGACTGAGCAGCGGTAAAAAGTGGAAAGGAGAAGTTACCAGGAGCTTCGATTGATAAAGACTCGTTCATCACTAGTCACTACCAAACATTATTGAGGTGTAATGTTAAAATTAAGAGCTCAAGAAAATAAAGTTTGTTATTTTGTTGGTATTAGTTTGGATATATGTATTGCAGGCGGATTGAGGATTTGAAGGTCGTGGTGCTCATTTTCTTAAAAAAAATGAAAAATGTGTTGCTATCAAGAATCAAATCTACGCCACTTCAAACATTAAGGTGCTTAAATTTTATATCAAAGCCAAAACACCCAACATTCATTTTTGTCTACGTGTGCTTAACAATGCATTATAATCGATTTTACTGTATTTTTTTTATATAAATATATAAAAAATTTATCGAGGTCAATGGGTGTTCAAGCACTCAACATGGACTACATGGGTCCGCCCCTGATTGCATGTGTATTGTATGTCTGTCAATAAGAATCTATATATAATAATAAAGGCGGAATATAGTTAAAGTGATAGTGATGTTGCACCTCTCTGAAGCCTGCATTTTTATTTATTTTTTTCTTCTTTTTTAATTTTTAATTAATCAATCAATTTATTTAATAATCAAAATGAATGGAATCAATTACTATTTCTTTATTTCTTTATATTTTTTTAATATAAAAATTTAATATTTCTTATTTTCATTACTCTCATGACCTTTGATGATCATAACTCCTAAATTATATTGATAGTCATGTTTATGATATCATTTGATATTCCATTTGTCCTATAAATAGAAGTATTAATAAGCCTTTTGTGGGCAACGAAATTTTATTAAATTAAATCCATCAGAAATTTGGGTTATATTAAATTCAAAACATATTAGTCTCAAATAAATATTGCGGATTAATATAATTGGATTAGTTATTTAAGTCCAAACATGTATTGATTTAATTAAAGTTCAATTTTTATTGGGCTAGCTCATTGATTTGGGCTACAAATGATGAGTCTATTTTGCTAAACCCAAGATATTGTCATATTTTAGAGGCTCAAATAAGCGTCACTTGTCGAATAACATGGCATGCCAAGTCAAGTGAATGAGCCAATAGGACCATGCCACATGTCAAAATGAAGCAGCAAACCTAGTGAAATAAAAAGCCCATAAAAGGCGCCATGTCACTTAAATCTGATTAGTCAAAGGAAATTCACCTTCACCATGACTCTTTCCTTCCTACAACTATAAATAGGAGTCTCATAATTCAGAAAAAGAACCAACAATTCTAACAAGAAGCAAGAGAAAGCTCATGAATCAAACACCGCAATTTCTCTATAAAACTCAAGCATTCAAATCCAATTCATCAATATTCAAGATCAAGACCACAAGATTCAAGAACAAGTCCAAAAGCCCTTGAATTCAAGCACAAGTCAAGATCAAATTCATAAATCAAGTTTAAATTCAAGATCAAGCTCGGAACCTTTGAATTTATATTTGAAAAGCCGAATCAGAGGATTCGTAGAGATTGTAACACTCACATATTAAAATCAATAAATGATTGTTGCAATATTTTTCTTGTACCGATTATTATTATTTTTTTTTACTCAAAATTTTACTGTCCAACAAATTCTGGTACGCCCAGTGGGACAATCTCTACCTCTCATCTCAACTTTTCCAAACTTCAAAGTTTAGGAACAACTAAATGACTTCCAAGAAGGTCAATTCTCAATCAACTACTTTCAGGGCTGCTGATTCCAAATTCTCTGCTGAAGTAGAGAGCATCCTTGACGTTACTTTAGAAGCTTTGGAGCTCTCACGGGGAACAAGGAAAACTTGCTAGGACAACAAACACGTCAAGTATCATCCGTGCCAACTCTAATTTTTGGATCTTCAACCCCAAAAGGAGCGAAATCCCATGCAACTACTTCAGAAGGAGGAAGCAATGTGGCAAAGTCACTTAAGAAGACTCTAGCTCTACTTGGGTATTTTGGTTCCAAATACTCTGACGTAAAGAACAATGATCGTTCAACCAACTCATCATCTCCAAATACACCGCATAAATTGAGCACTTCAAAGATCAACTTATACGACAATCCATGTTACTCTCCAACGTCCCCAGTGATCATGCAAACAATGGTAACTGATGCTTCATCTATGAAGGAATAACTTGCAAACCTGACGAGGGCAATTGAAAGTCTCACTAAGTATGTGCAAAATCAAAATGCTCGGATTGATAAGTTGACGGACAAGATGGATGGCTTAATAGATGGAGAGTCTAGCCATGCACATGGTAAAGCTCCAGAACTTCTGGAGACAGAGCATCCCATAAAACAAACACCACCTACTAAGGAAGTACAAGTCTCTTCTGAGGGATTAATCTCGATTGATCAACTGAGGGAGTTCATTGAAGGAACCCTCAAAGATAAGTATGATGTTATCACTAAGTCTTCTTTGACATACGACACGTGCTACACTGCAAGAATTGATAGCCTCAAAATGCCTGCAGGCTATCAACCCCCTAACTTTCAAGAATTTGAGGGAAACGGGAACCCAAAACAACATATTGCATACTTTATTGAGACATGAAATAATGCTAGAACTTATAGAGACTATCTTGTCAAATATTTTGTTCGTCCCCTAAAGGGAAACGCCTTCGACTGATATACAAACCTTGAGCCTAATATACGAACCTTGAGCCTAAATCCATCGATAGTTGGAGCAATTGGAGAATGAGTTCCTAAATCACTTTTATAGCATAAGGAGTACAGTGAGCATGATAAAGCTCATGAATACTCGCTAAAGAAAGGACAAGCTAGTCATTGACTTCCTCAATCGATGGAGAAATACGAGTCTAAACGGTAAGGAAAGACCTAGTGAAAACTCTACAATAGCGATGTTCGTCCAAGGAATACACTGGGAGCTTCGCATATCTTGCAAGGCATTAAGCCTGAGTCCATTGAAGAGTTATCTACTCGTGCTCACGACATAGAGTTAAGCATGTTTTCTACTGGAAAGGGAGTAGTGTTTATCCATGACCCTCGAAAGGAAAATGATAAGCAAAAATCCAAATGATAGGGCAAGTTTATCCCCAAAAATGACAATAAGGAATCCATAAATGTTGACGTGTCCTGTGAAGGTCACCACGAAGGTAAGTAAGAAGCAAACCGTGAAGACAACTTCTCGAGCACATCCAAATCAGAAGTTAACTTTAAAGGAGATGCAAGAGAAGGAATACCCTTTCCTTGATTCTGATGTTGCCGAGATTTTTAATGAACTCCCTAAGCATAAGCTCATTGAACTTCCAGAGATGAAGCAGCCCGACAAAGCTGGAAGGACTAATGACCTAAATTATTGCAAGTATCATAGGATTTTGGGTCACCCTCAGGAAAAGTGTTTTGTCTTCAAGGACAAAGTCATGCAATTGACAAATGAGCAGAAGATTTTCTTCGATTATGCAACAACAAGTTTCCATCAAATCTCTATCACATTAGGCTCATTCCATTCAGTCCAAATATGCATCGAGGAACATAAGAAGGAACCATTAGACCATGATAAGTTTTCAGTTGATGAAGATGATAATGAAGGTTAGAATCTAGTAGCTAGGCACAAACACAAGAAGACGAGTCTACGAAATGAGTCGTCCGAGAAGCCAACTATAAAAAGGATGGTAAAGAAATCGAGAGAATAAAAACTGGTTGAGCTTCCAAAGAAGACGAGGGTAATGGAGCTTTACCACCAAAAACCATGGCATCCAGTGACTTTTGAAGAATACTTAACAAGTTGGTTTCGTGCAAAAATAGCTCAAGTCAACCTTGAGGCATCTTGTTTTAATGTTGGCAAGGAGGGGGCAAAGGGTGAGAACCTACCCACGGAAGTTCCTCCATCTTAAAAAAAGCCTACTGAAACTTTTAGCCAGTAGGCACACATATGTTATACAAAAATCACATTTACAAATAACGATCTTCTGCTTGGTGAAACCCAACACAATCGTCCCTTGTACATGGTGGGTCAAGTTCTAGGAAAGAAGATAAATAGAATCTTGATAGATGAGGGATCTAGAGTTAACATCCTGTCGATTTACACAATAAAGAAACTTGGCATCGCTACTGACGAACTTGTCGAAGGCCGTTTGATGATCCAAGGCTTCAATCAAGGGGTCAGAGAACCATAGGATCTATCAAGTTAAGGATTCATATGGACGATTTTCGATCAAATGCCTTGATATATGTGATCGATGCCAAGACTTTATATAATATATTCCACGATTTAGCTACATCTCTGCCATTATTGCCCAATTAAAACAAATTTCCAAATAACCAAACCATTATCCATTTATTAACCAAGGCCATTGAGATTGGCATCATCATACCACCCCTTACTTGTAAGTATCATCCATAGCCAACCATTTATAAGTTTAAGTGGACTTTCAAGTGCCCTTCCATTTACCATATTAAACCACTTGAGAGACTTTCATTTCCCCCCACAAGAATAACCAATTAGCCATTTACCATTCCAAACTATTTAAACCATGCATTATTTATTTACCAAGTTTAAAATATGCAACAGTTTCATTAAAAGAAGTTAATCCAATAAACATATCTTTATAAGCATTTTGTCAAACGTAATGGGGGCATAATATGACCAAAGCCAATTTTAATTACCAATAAAACATTTCTATGAAATCCAATTATTTAAAACCATTATTAATGCATATATAAGTATAATTAAAACCATGGAAAACCATAACCAACCATTTAACATCAAAAACCCTAAATTATATTTGAAAACTATAATCATGTAATAGTAAAACCATGAAAACATTCATATAAACCATGCCTTTAAGTAAATCTAACAATGATTAAAGAGAACATGCCTTAAACCAAGATGATGACAGAAATAGATCACCAAGAAAAGCCCTAAATTGATCCTTTAGTTGAAACCCTAGCTCCCTTTTCCCAAAAGGTTTTGAGAGAATTATGAACTATTTTAGAAAAGTTTCTAAGTGTTGTTGAATAGAATAATAGGGTAAATAACCTCCAAAGTAGGTTAGAAGTCGTGGGATACTATTAGGATAAGTTGGAAAATATCCAGAATACCCCCCACTTAAGTTGTACCAGAATTCCGTCACTGGGATACAACTGACCCACATGAGTTGTACCCTCTGATATGATCGGTATCCACTACTCGTATACTAAAACTCTACCATTGGACCAAACACTATCTAGTATACGAATCCTTCTATCAAGTCGTAACTATAGCATACGATCTGTATCCCTGGCAGAATAAAATACCAGGAGAATTGAGCATTATCTACCATATGAGTCCTGGGTATGACTCATACCCTGGCTTAAGGATCATGGTGAGCCACTCGTACTCAGATCCAACCTAAGTAACCAAGTCTAAGATTAAGTTAAGTAACTAAACGATCTGTAACCACCATTATGACTCGTACCCTTAAGTTGTACCCATTATAGTAACCAAAATCCATCCAACCAACCAACACTGGTCAGTATACGACTAGACCATACCACTCATATCCCAACATACGGCTCATACCGATAAGTTGTATTTGGTCCAGAGATCAGAGTTCCAAGAAATTTTCTAAGATCCAGAAACTAGGGTGTTTTATTTATACCAAGAAATGTGAGGAAGTTGAAGAAAGTGTTGGCTCATCATATCAAGTTATGGCCCAAAATATAAATAATATCTCATTTCAAATAAAGTTTGATGAAGAGCTGAAAGATATTTCTTAGTGTCACCATATATCTATCAATGATGATGACCCTCAAAAGGAGGAAATGCAAGAGATGCTGCATCAAAACTCGAAGAATAAGTGAAGACAACAGTAGATCCCTTGAAGGAATTCAACCTTGGCACTGATTAAGACCCAAGACCAACTTACCTGAGTATCTTCCCAGAAAAGGTTGAAGAAATCACTTATATGGACATACTGAAAGAATATAAGAATGTCTTTGCTTGGAGTTATAAGGAAATGCCTGGCTTAGATTCAAAAGTAGGAGTCGACCAGTTGGCAGTCAAGAATGGTGCTCTCCGATTAAGCAAGCTCAAAGGCGTTTTAGGCCATAGTTGATGCCATTGATCAAAAATAAGGTTAACAAACTCATCTAAGTTAGTTTTATTCATGAAGTTAAATTCCCCATAAGGATTTTAAGTATTTTTCCAGTGCGGAAGAAGAATGGCCAAATTTGGGTTTGGGTCAACTTTAGGGATCTCAATAACTAATGCCCTAAGGATGATTTTCCAATACTCATACCAGAGTAGATAATTGATGCCACCACTGGTTATGAGTCAATGTCCTTTGTGGATGGTTCATCCAACTATAACCAAATCTGTATAGCACTAAAAGATAAAGATCTCACTGTATTTCATACGCCCAAAGGTATTTATTGCTATAAGGTGATTCCTTTTGGTTTGAAGAATGATGGTGCCACTTATCAAAGGGATATGCAAAATATATTTGACAACCTACTCCATAAAAATATTGAATGGTATGTGGGTGAATTAGTGGTAATGTCAAAAAAAATGTGACCACTTAAAAGACTCGAGAATGGTATTTGAGTTGCTTTAGAGATACCAATTTAGGATAAATTCATTGAAATGTGCCTTTGGAGTTACTTCTGGAAAGTTCCTTGATTCATTATACGATACAAAGGGATTGAAATTGATCAGGCCAAGATCGATACAATTTTGAAGATACCCGATCCTCGAAACATTCATAAGTTAAAAAGCCTCAAAGGACGGCTAACATATTTAAGGAGGTTTATCTCAAACCTTCCCAAAAAATATCTACTATTTACCCGTCTCATGAAGAAGGATGCTTCTTTCGAATGGGACCAAGCTTGTATCAAGGCCTTTAAAAATATCAAATCATACTTGATGAAGACTTTAGTTCTTCCGGCACCCATACCTAGAAAATCATTGATACTTTATATTGCAGCACAAGAAAAGTTAGTTGGAGCACTACTGGCACAAGAAAATAGTAAAGTCAAAGAAAACTCTCTTTACTATCTGAGAAGAATGATGACACCAAATGAGCTGAAGTATTCTCCAATTAAAAAGTTATGTTTGGCACTAACCTTCTCAATTCAAAATATGAAGCACCAAGCTCATGCCATTCGTTTTGTGTCTAGAGAAAATCCTATCAAGTTTGTAATATCAAAACCAGTCCTTAGTGACTGACTTTCAAGATGGTACCTTCAATTCCAATAGTTTGAGATCATATACGTTCCCCAAAAGGCTATAAAGGGTCAAGCCTTAGTAGACCAGAACTGACCGATGAACTTCCTAATAAAGATGCAATGGTTATTGAAATCAAACCCCATGGAATATGTACTTTGATGGTGCTGCACATCGAGATAGAGTTGGTGCTGGTGTGCTGTTAGTCACTTCATAAGGAGAGGTCATCCCATATTCTTTTACCCTAATAAACTATTGCTCTACTAATATTGTTGAATATCAGGTGTTAATACTCAAACTTGAGATGGAAGTTGACATGAAACAACTGCAACTACAAGTCTTTAGTGACTCTCAATTAGTGATCAAATAGCTATTGGAAAGCTATGAAGTTAGAAAGCCTGAGCTACGCCTATATGATGACTATGTTAAAAAATTGATAAGATGGCTTGGAGAAGTAACCCTCCAGTATGCGCCAAGGAAAGAAAATAAGCAAGTTGATGCCTTAGCTGCTTTGGCCTCAGCCCTAACTCTGTTGAATCAGACACGAGTTTCTATCCTCCAAGAATGGGTAGTACCACCACTAAATAAAGATGAAGATGTAGAAAATAAGGTTGAGTGCCTTGTCACTATATTTGAAGCCGTAAAGGTATATTAGCAACAACCTGTCATTGACTACTTATGTTATGGCATACTTCTAGAGGATCCAAAAAGAAAGACTGGCATCCATCGGGGTGCACCTTGCTTACTTTACTACAAAGACACGCTATACAGAAAATCATTTGAAGGAGTACTTTTGCAGTGTTTGGGAGAGGAAAAAACAATTCAAGCTTTGTAAGAAGCATACTCAGGAGTTTATGGATCTTATCAATTTAGACCAAAGATCTATTTCACATTACAAAGATGGGATATTTTTGGCCAATGATGGTGAAAGATTATTTGGACTATGCTAGAAGATGCAAAGCTTCTCAATTCCATGCGAATTTCATACATCAACCTCCTAAAGTATTACACCCAACTTTAGCATCCTGGCCATTCAATGCTTGGTGAATAGATGTTGTTGGGCCACTACCAAAATCTTATGGTGGATACATTTACATCTTATTCGCGATAGATTAATTCTTAAAATGGGCCTACGTTATTGTTCTTAAAGAAGTAAAGAAGAAGAATGTTGAGAACTTTATCCAAGTGAATATCATCTACATCTTTAGAATCCCTCAATATATAATAAACAACAACGACAATCCATTTATAACAAGTTCATGAATGATTTGTGATCTCTTTGGTTTCAAGAAATGCAAGTATTCTATGTACCATACTGCCGCCAATGGATTACCTGAAGCATTCAATAAGACTTTGTGCAATCTGTTGAATAAAGTCGTCTCTAAGTCCAAACGAGACTGGCATGACTGAATGGAATAAACTTTGTGGGCATATAGAATGACTTACCGTACACTGACATAAGCAATCCTATACGCGCTTGCTTTTGGAGTTAAAGTAGCCCTACCACTTGAGCGTTAAATACCTTCTTTAAGACTGGCTATTCAAGAAGGGCTCACCAAAGAAGAAAATACTAAGTTGCGTCTTGCGGAGATGAAAGCTCTTGATGAGAAGAGACTAGAGGCTCAATAAAATCTAGAATATTACCAAGCTCGTTTATCTTGTTCTTTCAGCAAAAGAGTTTACTTGAGGTATTTTTAAGTTGGAGATTAAGTCTGTGCAGTAAGGAGACCCATCATCACTTTTTATAAGTCTGGGGGCAAATTTACCCCAAAGTGGGATAGACCATATTCGAACAAGAATATATTTAAATGGTGCTTACAAGATTATCGATGCAGATGGCATTAAAATAGGTCCTATCAATGCCAAGTTCTTGAAGAAGTACTATCCTTGAAGAAAGATGACACTTCTTACGGCACGAGTATAAACTATATGTTCACTCCTGACACACAATAGCATAAACTGTGTACGGCTAAAAGGAAAAAAGAAAAAAGTCCGCTAGGTTGAAAATCTCAAAAGAGGCGGCCTTGGCAAAAGTTAGGACGCAAAAAAAAACAACACTCACCCAGAAATACATTATGACTTGATCCTCTTTATCGAGGTACATAGGCGCTTAGAATTTTATTCTGAGTTCAGTTGCATGAGTTTTAAAAGAATATGTTCCTGCAGTATCCGCCATATGAATACCAAGTATGAAAATATTCTAATTAAATTTTGGGACTCACTCCAAGTATTGATGACTCAATGGGGGCAAACTCCAATGAAATATAAGCTTCGTTTACATAAGATGAAGTATTCAAATTCACCAAATTTGAAAGTTGAACCAGTCAAATTGCCAAATTTACGAGTGAAAGTTAACAAAAGCTTCAAGTCTTCAAATTGAGGCCTAAAAAATTTTCATGTCTTACGGTGGACAAGATTTGTCCCTTTGCATCTTACGCTTGTCTCTTTACGGATTTATCTTTAAGTAGATATAAAAAGTTTTCATGACTTAAGGTGGAGAAGATTTATCCCTTTGTACCTTAAGCTGGCCTCTTACGAGTTATACTTAAAAGGATCTCCAAAACTTTCATGCCTTAAGGTGGACAAGATTTGTCCCTTTGTACCTTAAGTTGGTTTCTTTACAAATTTATCTTTCAGAAGATATAAAAAGATTTCCATGCCTTAAGATGGATAAGATTTGTCCCTTTGTACCTTAAGCTGGCCTCTTATGGGTTTATCCTTAAAAGGATCTCCAAAACTTTCATGCCTTAAGGTGGAAAAGATTTGTCCCTTTGTACCTTAAGCTGGTCTCTTTTTAGATTTATCCTTAAGAAGATATAAAAAGTTTTTATGCCTTAAGGTTGACAAGATTTTTCCCATTGCACCTTAAGTTAGTCACTTCACAGATTTATCCTAAGAGGATCTCAAAAATCCTATGCCTTAAGGTGGACATGATTTATCTCTTTACATCTTAAGTTGGCATTTCAATGGATTTATTATGTAAAACAGCTGAACTTGTCAGGTCTTAAGGTGAAGAAGGCAAAGTTAAACTCTCTCACCTTGAGTTGACCATTGAAAAGGGTCCATACTTAAATAAGTCCATTGCATAAATGTATCAGTGAAAGAGCGTATACTTAAAGAAGACCATTGCATAAGTGCATCGATTAAAGAGTCCATACGTAAAGAAGACCATTACATAAGTGCATCAATAAAATGGCCCAAACTTAAAAATGATTATTGCAAAAGTGCATCGATGAAAGGGCTCATACTTAAATAAGACCATTACATAAGTGCATCAACGAAAGGGTCCATTCTTAATGATGACCATTGCATAAGTACATCGATGAAAGGGACCATACTTGAAGAAAAGCCACCATCTTGAAGAAAAATTGGTTCGGTCTTAGGGTGATAGAGGTGAAGTTAAACTCTCGCACCTTAAGACTATTGTTGAATAGCCACTATCTTAAAGAAAAATTGGCCGGGTCTTAGGGTGATGGATTCAAAGTTAAACTTTTGCACCCTAAGCTGATTGTTGCATAGCCACCATCTAAAGCAAAATTGATTGGGTCTTAGGGAGACGTAGGCAAAGTTAAACTCTCACACCCTAAGACGATTGTTGCATAGCCACCATCTTGAAGTAAAATAGGTTGAATCTTAGGGTAATGAAGACGAAGTTAAACTCTCGCATCCTAAGTCGATTATTACATAGCCACCATCTTGAAGCAAAATTGGTCGGGTCTTAGGATAATAGAGGTGAAGTTAAACTCTCACACCCTAAGACGATTGTTCCACATTGTTATTCGCTTTAATTCTACAAAAAAAAAGACAACTCAAAGGAAACACAAGTAGAAGAGAGATTGGTACCTGAGAAGATGTTTTGAACTTGAAAGTCATGTATCACCAACTTTAGATTTAAACAAAATATCATGATAAGAATGAAACCCTCAAAATCTGGTTTGCAAAAATCAAAATACCCTTTGATGTTTATGTTTCTACATCAAGATATAAATTATTTGGTGAGGCAATACAAATTTAAAATTTTCTCTGGACAGAATTTAGGATCAACTTCAAAAAAATTATCTAGAACAATTTAGAAGACTGTAAAGTTCAAATCTTGAATATGCTATATCTGCATTTTAATGACATCTATAGAATCAAGCGAATCATAATTTCGATACTCCCACATTAAGATATATATTTTCTGGTGTCATTGTGCAAATCTGAAACTATTAGTGCATCAAAATTCACTGTTGATTTTAGGATAATACCTGAAAAGATCTCGAAGGTATTAAATTATGAATTTTGGATATGTTATAGATCTTTGTGTCTAGTTTCACAAAATCAAGCAGCTTGTGATTTCGTTCTTTCTACTTTAAAATATGAAAGTTTTGGCAATACGCGCAGATCTGAAATTTTTTGCATGATAAAATTCAGGGTTAAATTCAAAAAATTATCGAGAATTATATTGAAGGAATTTAAATCTGAATTTTTGATATGTTGTAGATCTCGAAGTATAATTTCTGGAGTATCAAATAGTTCATGATATTGATATTCCTGCAATGAGATATGAATTTTCGAGCACTAATATGTCGTGTTGAAAAAGTGATGAAAAATAAAAAAAAGTAGGAGGAAAAGAAATTACCTCAACATTATTCATGGCTTGGAAACCTAAAAATTGATATTGATAAAGTGGGTAACCTACATCCTCTTCTAGAGTTGTAGGATGAAAGTTTCCTTCTCCAATACAAATTCAAATTGAAAGTGTTTCCATCTCCAATACAAATTTAAATTAGAGGTTATTTCCTTCTCCCCTACAAATTCAAATTGGAGGTTGTTTCCTTCTCCAATATAAATTCAAATTGAAAGAGTTTTATTCCTGGTTAAATAAGAGGGTAAAACATTTTTCAAAATCTATTTGAAATTGGATATCATGCCTTACCAATGGGTCTTGCGAGTAGAAACTCATGAAAAAAAATAAGAGAATTTTTGAAAGGCAATACCAATATGGTTCAACTTTAAATTTTCTCAACTAATGAATGGAGTTTTCATATGTATTAAAATCTTTAAAGCACTAAAGAAGCATAAATCATACTTCAAGTCTAATCTCCAGAGAATAAATATCTCAACAAGTCTTGAAGTTGGTGGCATTTTGTGGGTAGCAAAATTTTATTAAATTAAAATCCATACAAAAATTAGATTATATTAAATTCAAAATATATTAGTCTCAAATAAATATTGTGGATTAATATAATTGAATTAATTATTTAAGTCCAAACATGTGTTGATTTAATTAAAGCCAAATTTTTATTGGGCTAGCCCATTGATTTGGTGTAATGACCCTCCAAGCCATTTTGTGAATTTACCCTATTTTAACCCTTCTTATAATTTGTATACATGAATATAAGACATGTGGGAGTAAGTGGTATCGATTCTCGAGGTGCTCGAAGGTGATTTAAGTCATTAATTGGGTTCATGAGTTTTAATAAAGTTAAACCCGATAATAGTCATTCTTTGATATAGACGACCTCAGATTAGTGTTTTAATAATTTCAATAGGTCCGTAATATACTATTTAGTCAATGTGTATATTTGAATTATTTTCTCGAGGTTACGAATAATATTCGAGGATCTATGACGTATTTAAGATATTATTTTACTTGATGATTTTGGACCAAATTTATATTTTCTTAAGTCTTGAGACCTATGTATAAAAATAAATTTTAGTGGGAAGGGGTTTCCATACTTATTAGTAATAACATCAGAAAGCATTGGGGGAAGAGGGGCACGACGGTTAGAATGCTGTCATCCAATTCTTGATCTTGAAAGAAATTCTTTCCAATGTCAGATTCAAGTTAGACTTTTATATAGAGTTATCCGTAATTATGGTCCTGTCCTATAATTTTTTAAAGGTGTAGCAAAGTAGATGTTAGCAGAGTTAAAAGAGTAAATGGATTTTGATCCAGCGATGACAATATTTAGCTATTGTGTTAAATTTTGTTTCTATTATAATACATAGTGGCTATGGGAAATGTGTAGTATATGGTGGTCATGTATGCTAAAGTTATCAATTGCTTTCTATTTAAATTAGGGTGATTATATTTATATTGAATGACTTCACAGTGAATTGGTACAATTGACTAATATTTCTGTCTATCAACGTTACCTTGTACAATGAAATCAATGATTACAAATCATTAGTAAATATGATAGTTGAATTGGACAGTGGGTGGTGGTTGTTAGTATGTTTCGAATGCTGGTTACATTCATGTATTTAAATTAGATAGTATCCATACTCAATCTCATATTTGATATTTTGCATTAGTAGTTTTGCCAAATTCAAGTTTTAGATTTAGAATTTTTAGAGTAAGAATTTATAAAATTGTTGTTATTAGATTCGTATTCTTATGGTAATATGGGTATCATGGAAACCATAATCTTGTGTAGGTTATGTATTTGGAATTGATTTTGACCACTCAGAAGCTTTACGTAAGGGCAAGTTGTTAATTGACGCTTGGCTGCTTCGCTTTGAGGCAAGTTGAGACTTTCTTAGAATTTTTTTGAAAGTGTTTATTTGTTAGTTATGTGTAATGGAAGTTATGGGGAATGAGGGTCCCGCATAGGTAATTGTGACGAGTATCTATGTGGGTACCGGTGTTGTTTGAGGGGATAAAATAATATGTGTATATTTTAAACTGTTTTTACCTATTTGCTAACCCGATGGACTGATTTGCTATGATAAATAAATTATTGAAAAAGCAAGCTAATGAGAATACTCTTACTTGATAAGTTAAGTTGACTTTGAAATTGATGTCTCATCTGACTTGAGACACAAAGTGCTTTGGTTGACTTTATTATTGATTTGGGATCTGAGTTGCAAGCCTGCACATCATGCAATGCATTTCATTAGGATCGGAGTGCACACCTACATAATATATATATTGGGATTGGAGTGCACGCCTGCATAATATATTTGTAGGGATCGAAGAGCACGCCTACACAATATATTTATTGAGATCAAAACGCACACTTTAACAATATATTCATTGGGATCAGAGTTCATGCCTGCACAATATATATATTAGGATTGGGGTTCACGCCTGCACAATATATTTATTGGGATTGGAGTACACGCCTGCATAATATATTAATTGGGATCGGAGTGCACGTCTATATAATATATTTATGGGGATCGGAGTGCATGTTTGTACAGTACATGGACCTTGTGAGTCCCCCATGGGTCTGACCTTGAAGCCATTGCTCGGTAGGTGTGTACACATCAATGCATTGCATTGATTCATTTTGGTTTGGATTAGTTAAGGTGCATTTGTTGTCTTTGTACTACTTATGAAGTACTTACATATGTGTTACTTATTTTACTATTTTGAGGACTTCTTAGATTGTGTTATGATATCGTTATGTCTATTAGACTCGATTATTTAGTGAGAATCCAATGGTTTTCCTGAGGGCAGGTTGTATGGTTGTCTTTAGATGGTTAATGTGGTGTTTCTCGTCACCACTTTAAATAAGGGTCAGTTGATGTTGCTTGCTGAGTACACTTGGATCCATACTCACCCTTGAATTTTCTGCACCTTACGTGCATGTACAGATCTGATGACCTCTGGGCATTGATTCCTGTGGTTTCTTCTTTGTTAGCATTATTGGAGATTGAGGTAGCTGTTGCTGGCTTTAGAGACTACTGAAATCTTCTTTGACCTTATCCTTATGCATTTTCTATATTTTGAAATTCTTAAACTTTTTTTGGTTCTACAATTAGTGGCTTGTATTAGTGATTTCCAGACTTGGGATTATCTATGATTTGGTTTTACTAGCCTATTAATCTACTTGTGAGATTGTTCGGGATTAGTTATGTTCCTATTTTCTTATTCTTCTATGAGTTTGGGATATTGTTCTTGGAATTAGGTATTCGGCTTACCTATTACGGAGGGTGGAAAAGGTTCCATCACGTTCCCAAATTTTAGCTGTGACAGATGGTATAGAGCCACTAATTAGGTAAATCCCAATTAGGTGGGGCAAACCTCAATCCAAAGTCTAGGCAAATCCTATTTGGTGGCCAAAACCTCAGTGAGGATGCTGAGTCCATAAAGGGGATGTATGTAACACCCAACTTAGGATAAGGAGTCCCACATCAGCATACACAGGAAAGATGTTGGGTATATAAGTAAGCAAGACTTACTCCCTAGTGTCACGTTTTAAAGTCGTGAGTGTCTAGGACTAGAGAAGATAATATCACCAGTGGGTTGGGCCGTTACATTGGACTCTCGGGCCTTTGTGGTTAGGGATGCCCGTCGCGGCCAGGGCCTCAGCTCAGGTCGTGACAGAAATAGTATCAGAGCTGCTCCTATGTCAGCCCTGTCAATGTGGGATAGATTTCAAACTAAGTTTAGGAAAATCCCGTTAAGGCAGGGAAAACCTCATTATTGAGTCTTGGCAAATCCTATTCTGTGGGGTAAACCTCAATGAGGATGCTGAGTCCATAAGGGTGGATATATGTAACACCCCAACTTAGGATAAGGAGTCCCACATCGCCAAAACAAAAGAAGGATACTGGGTATATAAGTAAGCAAGCCTTACTCCCTAGTGATACATTTTAAATCCGTGAGCGTCTAGTCCCAGAGCGAACAATATCACTAGTGGGCTGGGCTAAGGGGTCTCTCGAGCCTTCGTGGTTCGGGATGCCCATCGCGGCCAAGGCCATGGCTTAGGTTGTCACAAGAATAGTATCGGAGTCGCTTCTATGTCAGCCCTGTTAATGTGGGCCATTATTCAAACTGAGTTTAGGCAAATCCCGATAAGGTGGGGCGAACCTCAGTCCTGAGTCTAGGAAAATCCCATTTGGTGGGTCAAACCTCAGCGAGGGCACTGGGTCCATAAGGGATGATATATGTAACACCCCAACTTAGGAGAAAGAGTCCCACATCGGCAAAATACAAGAAGGATGCTGGGTATGTAAGTAAGAAAGCCTTACTACCAAGTGACACATTTTAAAGTTGTGAGGTTTTAGGCCCAGAGAAGACAATAACACTACTGGGTTGGGCCGTTATAGGGGTCTCTCTATCCTTCGCGGTTTGGGATGCTCATCGCGGCCAGGGCCTCGGTTTGGGTCATGACAAGAATTCTTGTCAAGGCTTGCTTACTTATATACCCAACATCCCTTCTGTGTCTTGCCAATGTGGGACTCCTTATCCTAAGTTGGAGTGTTACATACATCCCCGTTATGGACTCAGCATTCTTGCTGAGGTTTGCCACACCGAATAGGATTTTTCTTGACTCAAGACTGAGGTTTTCCCCTTCTTACCAGGATTAACCTAAACTTAGTTTGAGCTCTGTCCTATATTGGCAGGGCTGAGACGGGAGTGGCTATGATACCATTCTTATCATTACCCGAGTTGATGCCCTGGACTCGACGGGCATCCCTAAACATGAAGGCCCTAGAGACACCTTAGACCAACTCACTAGTGATATTATCCGCTCTGGGCCTAGACCCTCGTGTCTTTAAAACACGTCACTAGGGAGTAAGGTTTGCTTACTTATATACCCAATATTCCTCCTGTGTTTTGCTGATGTGGAACTCTTTATACTAAGTTGGGGTGTTACATACATCCCCCTTTATCCTAAGTTGGGGTGTTACTTGGTCAATTATAAATTTTGTTAGGCTCATATTTGTAGTTTAGCCAATTTATGCTCATGTTCATATGTTTGCCATTTTAGGCCACTTATCATAAATTTGTCCTTTGGGACTTATGCTTGGAAAATCAACCTCTTTGGGATCATACCTCATGAATGATTATAGTTACTAAGCATTTTTTTGGAGTTTTGTGAATAGTAAAGTGATGTTACATTGCATAATAATCATCTCACAGCTTTCACCGCACTAAATGAAACTAATGAAAAAATTGAAGTATTGTAGTTGAGGTTTGGAGTTCCTATTTAAAAGTTAGAGTTCCCATTTACGAAATCTTATCACAATTAATTAAAATTTTATAACTTTTAGATTAAGAAGAACACCAAGAAGTTTATGTTAAAGATTATAAAACAAATGTACCACTTGATTGTTTGGTTGGCAACATAGAAGAGACTAGCTACAACGGAGAGACTTCATGGATTTTGGATAAATGTACCACTTGATTGTGTATTCTTTGCCATTGGTATTTAATCTTTTGAACATTAGTTCTTTCTTTCTTTCTTTTTGCTCTATTATGTTACAAGGGATATGTGGAGAAGAATGTTGACCTGGTTGGGGGTACATGTAAATTTGGGAAGCTGGAAAAATGAACTATAATGGACATGCTTCTGGGCTAAGAATAAATCCGGTAGAGGTGCTATCAATTTTCGGGCTGGTCATTTCCATTATGACAAAGTGTGTTAAGAAATTAAAGTTCATGCTTATAGAGACAGAGAAGGCGCACAATGGTTGGCTGCCTTGCACAGCTTAGATGGAGTACCTTGAAGAGGATACTACTCTTACTTACTATCTATTGTATTTATTTAAGATTAGAGTAGGATAGATTGGAATTAGTAATGTTTTCTGAACATCGTAGTGAGAGAACTAGTAGTCTATCCTGGTTCTTGTTTTGTAATTATGCACTTGAAAAAGTAAAACAAGCATATTGCAACTATAAGGCTGGAGCGCTGGTGTATTAAATATGTACTGCTTGAAAGTAGACAGTGTACAAATACCATTTTTTATCTATAGATACAATCTTGAAACAAATGCAAAATGAAGTCAAAGAAACAGTATATATTCTTAGATGTTCAAAAAGAATTTGGAGATGTATTTAATCAACAGACTATGTAATTAGTTCTCTTTGTTGAGGGCTCACTTTTTTTAAAGAATGGGATAATGTCTATGTCTAATCACTTGACTTTGCAATTGTAGCCTTTCATAATTATTGCCAAAAAAGAGTTAGGATTCATACATCAAATCACGACGGACATTAGAATTCACAAAATTCAGAAAAGAACATGAAACGGAGAGTTGTCTTTACACATCCCTACAACTCGTTTAAACCATTCAATTTCATCGATAAGATTGTAGAATTTCCTTTAAACGAAAAAAATTGAGAATAATCTGAATTGGAGAATAGTAAAATTTTTAGAAACATGAGTGAGAAACGATTTTACATACCTCTAAACATTGAAAGAACTTCAGATCGAAAGAAGAAATTTCGACTTGCTTTCTTGAATCAATTCTCTTGAGATTGTTGAGAAAAGTGTTTTAAAAGATGAAAGAGGATATTTAGTCATCTATAACTGAAGGAGAAAAAAGGAGCTTTTCACCTGTCAAACTAAGAAAACAAAGGGATTTATTTTACGCATGTGAAATTGATGGAGAAAGGGGAGTTTTAATGTGTGAAAATGAGAAAGACAGAGAGACTTATAACTGATGAAAAAATAAGGAACTTCTATCTGCTGAAATAACATTTAGCTTAGGAAAAATAAATGTTTGAATGTTGATGAATGAAAAAAGGTTTATATCACTCGGGGTTAAGGTAAAAATGAAAGGAAGAAATTGCCCTTGGAGTTACTTGGCAAGTTACTTAGTGTGAGCTGTTAAACCAACAGATTTATTTTACATATGTGAAACTGATGGGTAAAGGGGAGTTTTAATGTATGAAAATGAGAAAGAAAGAGAGACTTGTAACTGATGAAAAAATAAGGTACTTTTATCTACTGACATAACATCTAGCTTAGGAAAAAAATGTTTAGATACTGATGAATTAAAAAGTTTTATGTCACTCGTGGTTAAGGTAAATATAAAAGGATGAAATTGCCCTTGGAGTTACTTGGCAAGTTACTTAGTGTGAGATATTAAATAAAGGGATTTATTTTATGTATGTGAAACTGATGGAGAAAAGAGAGTTTTAATGTGTGAAAATGAGAAAGGCAGAGAGACTTGTAACTGATTGAAAAGTAAGGGACTTCTCTCTGTTGAAATAATATCTATCATAGAAAAAACAAATGTTTAGATATTGATGAATAAAAAAGGTTTATATCACTCGGGGTTAAGGTAATAAGTGAAAGGATGAAATTTCCCTTGGAGTTACTTGGCAAGTTACTTAGTGTGAGATGTTATAATATATCCCCTTTAAAAATCATTCATCCTCAAATGAAGTTATAGACTCATGAAAAAAAAAGAAAAAATAAATTCTACGTGCTAGAATTAGGGAGTGAGACTTAACACAGACATGACACAGGACATGGGTTTCAGGGACTTGAACATAATACTTTAAGATATGAATTTATGGAAATCATAGGCATGAACCATAGGGGTTTCTTATTTACCTGAATTGGGTTCATAGGAAAAGAATAACATGATTAAGACTTGGACATATTCTCATTCGATATGAAGTTATATGACATAAAACAACAGTGCATTAAACATAGGAATAGGAGTATTTTTACCTATAATACTGGTACCTTAGATCTTAGCAACACCTTTCATAGCTACCCCCTTATTCCTCTAAATACCACACTTCATTATTTTCAACTTACATGGGCACATACAAATACTAAGATACTAAAAGCTGACTCTAATTAGACAATCTTATAAAATTCAAGCCTAACTCAGAGGTACAAGATGCCACACCTAAAACAATCATGCTAGTCTTAATTTTAGTATCCTATAATCTATTTATCTTAAGTAACCTTCATGTTAATTGTTGACTTGCTCTTAGCTTTGTTCTAAATCTCAGCAAGGTTTCTCTTGCATTTACAATTATCTCTAAGAATACTACTTTTCTCATTGAAAAAACTACCATCCTCGTGTTCTAATTAAGAACTCACAAATTTCATCATGTATTTACCCATATAGATATCAACATGATATATAAGTCTATCACTATAACCACTTCATGGTATCTTTAAATTTAACACTATATTAAAAAAAAAAAAGATATCCCCGCAATTTCATGAACTCCTACAGGGAGGCACACCATATGACCTCATCTTACTATTACATGTAGATAATTCTCATCTCACACTTTATCCATACTTATGATAGTAGATGGAACTAGTACACCACAATCATCACAACAAGGGCCATCTATTCACCTCCTTCCAAACAACTACTCAACTGATATCACACAATTGTTATGTCATAAGGAATATCACTAAAGCACTGGAGTGTGAGCATAAAAAATAAAAGGGATACTATTTAATCACTACTAATACTTATTGTGACCTTGCAACACCAAATGAGGCCTTGGAATAAAGCTTAATGGGCACGAATATCTCATATACTAAATATCCAAGGTGTGAATTAAGAGTCATTCTGGGCATAGGGATAATTTTGCAATAAATAAGAAAATATCATAAAGTATTATTTATTAGGACTAAACCTAATGTAAAGCATGGGTTTTTAGTTCAAGGACAATGTAGCGTAGAACCTGAATTTCTAGAACCTTAGAGTAATATTAGGATCATGGTGCAAAGTTATTATTTCCTATTCAAGGGTTAGAACATAGACATGAGTTTGCAAATAAAATTTCGAAATGAATACATAAGACATGGGTAGAGTGTAAACTTGGATGAAGTTATGAAATGTGCAAGAATGAGATTAAATCGTATTGAAACTCGTTGTCTATCTTTTCTGAAAACCCTTATTATCTACATCTCAAGACCCAATTTTGTTCTTTACCCTATAATCTCCCCCTTAGGTCAAAGTCGATATTGAAAATATGTGGACCTATTCTTAAATCTAAGATATCATCACCTTACTCCTCCGATAGACTATATCTTTAGGTACACAACCCTTTCTAGGACTTCCTCCAAAGATACTCTTAACTTTCTCTGAACTTTACAGTCATTATAGTATAATTTATACTCTTATTTCAATACATAACCACTTTATCTATACTCGATCTTCCCTTTTTAGTCTGCTAACATGACACCTCTAAATTCATATCTACCTACTCCAATGGAAATTAAAATTTTACTAAGAGTCTCAACATCATCCATTTATAATCGCCTCAATTAATCTCTCCAGAGAACCATATACTACATACTTAGGCTTTTCCACACTTAGAATCACAAGGGTTCTAACTAGGCACACATAGCACTTAATAACTTAGAATCTCATATAACAATATACTACCTTGGGTACCCTTTTTTTTAATAAAACATAGGGCTCTTCTTTATCTAAGAACTCAGTTGCAATTCACCATTTCACCTATATTCCACATATTTGTTATTTTTGCATATTCCTACAATCCCTAAGTTATTGAATTTAAGCTCTTCCATACACATAAAAAAATCAAGCCTAGTAGATCTATTTTTCAAAACTAGTGCTATCGCGCTTATACAACTATTCTTTCATCGATGTGGTAATCTAAAGTTCAAGCTTAGTGTCTAGAAATAAACAAGCATGGAAAAATTATCTAGTTATACTAATCCAATCTGTAGCTCATAAGAAAATAAGGAACCACTATTTCATTAAAAGTTCATAACAAAATAGTTAGTCTAAAATATCACACCATTTATCTCATTGTAGCCTACAAGTACCTTCTCCTTTGCAACATTACTTCCACTACCTACTGATGTAGTGACAAACCATTATATACTTATTCCCTAGAATGTGTATATTCAAGTCATTATAATATCCCATACTAGTCATAGCTCAGTTCAGCTTCTAGTTGCATGCATAAGGGGCTTAAGGCCTGAAATTTTCACTAAGTGCAGGGCACTTAGTCATTTTTAAGGCTACTAAACTTTGAGGATTTTTAATTTGGTATTACCAACCCTGAGATGTTGGTTTTTGAGTTAATTCATATTCATGGGTGTAAGGATCATGTCTCAGAGAAGTTTTGGATTTTTCGAACAAGGTTTGGGTTTTGCTTGGATTACAAAACCATAGGGTTACCATGATAAGGCTGCATCCCGGTAATACTACCATTCTCATGTTCACCGCATCATGGTTAGGGAAATGACCAAACATGATTATACCATATCGTGGTAAGCTTGTCATGTCCAGTTTTGAATTTAAATGGTTGAGGGGAAATTGGGTCTTTTCCACTCAACCCAAATCATCCATAACATGAATTAGGACATTAATTAGGGCATTGCTTGCCCTTCTTCTCCAAATCTCTCTCAAGAAAACTCTCTTTTTTTCCCAAGAACATAAATTCAATTCCTTTTTCCCCAAGAAATCAAGAATTCAAGCTCCCCAAGTTCAAGAAAGCATCAAAATTGGTGTTTCTCTTGCAAGTTGAAAGCTTAAGGTATGTGTGATGTTCATCCATGGGCCCTTTTCACTCGTAGAGTCCAAGAATTATTTTTCTTTTAAATAATGAGTTTTTACATGTTCAAGTTGAGTTATCCCCATGAAGTTCATGTTGTTTTCAATTACAAGTTATGTTTATAAATGTTTTCAAGTGGAATGAGCCATTACATATTTTGAATATTGAATTCTTCACATTAAATCCCTGATTCATGATTTTAGTCTAGTAATCATATTGTTCTTGCATGTTTTACCATTCCCATGATAAAGTTCATGACTCTCATGTGTTTGATAAAATGCATAAGTTTTGGGTTTTGAGCAATGATCTCCAACTATGGTTTTAGAGCTTTTTATATTGTATCATTATTATTTCCATTTAGTATTGGTGGTTTATGAACACCTGATACCTGTGTGTTTTACATGATTTTCAGTTTTTTAAGTATGATTTAGTTACACCATGACTATTTCTATTTATTCAGTTACTATTATCATAATAAGCACTATCAGTCATGAGATCATGTTTAGTTAAGCTTAGTTTAGTTCAGTTCTACTGCCAGTTTAGTTGGGATTAGGATTTAGCACCAAGAGAATACAGGGGTAATGGCTTCCCCGTTAGTTAGGCAGAGTTGTTAGTAGCTGTCCCTATATTCCAAAACTATGTAGCCAGCGTGGGATATGAAGAGTCACCCATCAGGTTAGGCTTGACTTCCTTTCAGGGCTCAGCCATCAATTTAGGCTTGACACCCTAGTCCTTTAGGAGACCAGATTAGTGGATCCACACAGCTAGTGTTAGTACCCATGGCAAGGTACTAATACACTTCCAATTGGGGTTACAGGTTTGACCCCAATGAGCTTAGATTAGGGCATATCGATTAGATAATACCTCTCACAGTCTCAGTATAGTATTTTAGTGTATTCCCAATTCAAGTTTGTTTGACTATGTATACAGATTCTTGGTTATTTAGTTATACAGTTTACATTCTTTCAGATTTTAGACTTATTTCAGAATACAGATTCATGGTTGGTCTTGCATTCTTAGATTTCATAGTTTTCATGTATTCATGTGCAGTTATCTCATGTTGTTCAGTTAGTCCTTATTTCATATGCACAGTATCCCATATATATCAGCCTAACCTTATCGCATATACCAGTATATTTAAAGTACTGACTACATACTCTTCTTTGCACTATGATGTATTATAACATAGGTTTGGACGCACAGTTTCTCGATCGCAGTTAGACAGCTCAATATAATCCTGCAGCCATAGTGGTGAGTCCTCATCCATCGAGGACATGTTATGATTATTCAGTTATTTTAGTATTTTATTTTATCCAGTCAGTCAAAGTTAGTTGGGGGTCTGTCCCATCAACTCCTCAGTTAGTTTAGAGGCTTTCAGATGTTCAGACAATTAGTTAGACAGTTAGTTACTTTCAATTCTTATCTATTGTTTCAGGTATTTAGTATTTCGTATTTTAGTATTTTGATATATATTACCTTCTTAGTTTATCTTTTTCACATGTGTTATGTTTATATTTTATTTAGTGCTCATTTCAAGTACCAAATCATGGGTTAGCTTATGCTCACTTGTGACCGTAAGCACCATTGTTGTAACTAGGGTATAGCCTCAGGTCATGGCAAGACTTAGTATTAGAGCCTAAGGTTTTAAAGTATCCTAGGGAGTCTGAAATCAGCATTCAATAGAGTCTTGTACATGGGTGTAAAGCGCCCCACACTTATGGATAGGAGGCTATGAGACGTTTTAGGAAAAGTTTCCCTTCTTTCAGTTTTTATGTCATGCAAATGAGCATGAGCTCTATTTAAACTCTCTTTCTAACTCATTCTTCATTTTGTTTACAAATAATGTCTCCAAAAAGAAGCAACAAAAGAAGGAATGAGAACCAGCCCACACCACCGCCTGTTCAGAAAGATCTCCTGAATGAGCATGTCTCTCATACTGAATTTAGAACTTCTTTCACTACCTTAGCTCACTCAGTAGCTGCTCAGAACAATTAGAAGGTTGTTACCCCAGCTAATCTAGTGGCAAATACAACTACAACTAGGATTCAGAATTTTACCCGAATAAATCCCCCTTTGTTTTTAGGATCTAAGTATGAAGAGAATTCACAGGAATTTTTGGACATGGTTTAGAAGGTGACTGATATCGTAGGTGTCACTTAGAGTGAGAGTGTAGAGTTGGCTGTATACCAGTTGAAGGATGTAACTCACACCTAGTGTAAGTAGTAGAGGGAGGATAAAGGTGTTAAGGTAGGGCCTGTAGAGTGGGAAGAGTTTTCCATGACTTTCTAAGACAAGTTCTTTTCTTTAGAGTTGAGGGAAGCTAAGTTGCAGGAGTTCATCAATTTGATGCAAGGTAATATAAGTGTGAAATAAATACTCGCTTAAGTTCACTAAGTTGGTGAGGTATGCTTCTTCAATGGTGGCTGATAATATGTCTAGAATGAGTAAGTTTTTTTCTGGTGTATCTGATAGTGTGGTCAAAGATTGTCGTACTTCTATGTTGATTAAAGAGATGAACCTATCTAGGCTTATGATTCATGCTCAGCCTATTAAGAAATCAATGGTTAAGGAGAAAGAGAGAGAGAATAAACAGGCCAGAACAGGTATTTTTATCTTTTCTCAGCTGAGGTCAGAAGGTGGAAACCATTCTTAGTTGCATCAAAAGTTCTCAGCCCCAACTCCATCTTCAGCTAGTGCGCCAGAGCCAAAGTTCAGGAATGACAGTCGAGAAAGAATGTTAGGCTCTAAGTTGTTAGGCTCTAAGTCCTAGGGTAGTGTGAATATTGGTGTACTAATCTGCTCTATAGAAAGTGTGGTAGGAATCATCAGAGAGTGTGTAAGGGTGGTAGTGACATGTGTTTTGGATGTGGAAAGCCAGGCCACAGGATCAGAGAGTGTATGGTTATGGCGCAGAAGGGCAACACCAGTAGGACGTTTGACCCAGAATACTGCTTCAACAACACCAGTAGGATGTTCGACCCAACAGGGTACTACTTCCAGTGCCACATGCATGCTAGGACAGACTGTATGCACTCCAGTCCCAACATAATCAGGAAAGTTCTCCTGATGTGGTTACAGATATGTTACAGGTTTTTTATCTTCATGTGTATGTTTTATTAGACCCCAGAGCTTCACTTTCTTTTGTAACCCCTATATAGCTGTCAATTTTGGTGTTAGTCCAAAAATATTAGCAGAGCCTTTCTCAGTGTCTACCCTAGTGGGTCAATCTATTATAGCCAGACGAGTATACAAAAATTGCTCGTTCATATTTCTCAGAAAATTACCTCAGTTGATCTTGTAGAGTTATAGATAACTAATTTTGATGTTATTCTCGTCATGAATTAGCTTCACTCATGTTATGGCTTAGTTTATTCCTAATGAACCAGTCATTGAATTGAGGGGTAGTACCTCTATGCTTAGGTATCAGATCATTTTTTATCTTAAGGCAAGAAAAATAATATCTAAATGGTGTGTTTACCATCTTGTTTGAGTCAAGCACTCTAGTTCTGAGACTCCAAGTCTTGATTCAGTTTTAGTAGTAAGGGAATTTCTAGATGTATTCCCTAAAGACCTTCCCGGAGTTCCTCCCAAAAGGGAAATTGACTTCAAAATAGATCTCCTTCTAGATACCCAGCCTATCTCTATTCTGCCCTACAGAATGGCTCCAACTAAGCTTAAAGGGTTGAAAGAATAGTTAAAAGATCTCTTAGACAAGGGTTTTATCAGACTGAGTGTTTTTCCATGAGGTGCTCCAGTCTTGTTCATGCGTAATCAAGATGGTTCTCTCAAAATGTGCATCAATTACCATTAGTTGAGCAAAGACACAATTAAGAATAAGTATCCACTCTCCAGGATTGATGACTTGTTCGACCAACTTTAGGGTGTCAGTTATTTCTCTAAGATAAACCTCAGATTCTACTATCATCAACTCAGAGTCAGAGAATTTGATATTCCAAAAATATCTTTCTGAACTCGATATGGTCACTTCGAATTCCTAGTTATGTCTTTTGGACTAACGAATTCCCCTACAGCTTTCAGCAACTTGATGAATAGAGTCTTCAAGCAGTACTTGGACATGTTCTTCAAAACCTTCATTGACGATATTCTTGTCTATTCCCATAGTGAAAATGATCACGCAGACCATCTTAAAATTATATTGAAGACTCTTAGAGCCCATCCATTATTTGCCAAATTCAGTAGGTATGAGTTTTATCTAAGATCAGTAGCTTTCCGTGGCCATATTATTTCTGGTGATGGCATTAGAGTTGACCCTTAAAAGACTGAAGTAGTAAGAAATTGGCCGAAACCTATCTTTCCTTGAGATATCAAGAGTTTCTTGGATTTGGCTGGCTATTATAGATAATTTATTAAAGGGTGTTCTTCTATTGCATCCCTCATGTCTCGACTAACTCAGAAAAAATTAAATTTCGGTGGTCAGATTCCTCTGAGAGGAGTTTTCAGGAGTTGAAGACTCGACTCACCTTATCCCCAGTCCTGACTTTGCTAGATAGTTTAGATAGGTTTGTAGTTTACTATGATACTTTTAGAGTTGGTCTTGGTTATGTATTAATGTAGAGAGGTAAGGTCATAGCCTACTCCTCTAGATAGCTTAAACCCCATAAAAAGAATTATCCTACCCATGATCTTGAGTTGGTAACTGTTGTTTTTGCCTTGAAAATTTTGAGGCATTATATTTATGGGGTTCATGTTTATGTGTTCATGAATCACAAAAGTTGGCAGTATGTGTTCTCACAGAAAGATTTAAATCCTAGCCAGAGAAGGTGGCTTGAGTTGTTAAAAGATTATGATATGAATGTGTCGTATCATTCAAGCAAGGCCAATGTAATGTAGTGGCAGAGGCCCTTAGTAGATTGTCAATAGGTAGCGTTGCTCATGTTGAGAAAGATAAGAAGAAGTTAGTCCAGGAGGTTCATCATCTTGCTATGTTAGTCATTCGATTGGTTGATTCAGCTGAATGTAGTATATGGGTTCAGAATTGTTTGAAATTTTCATTGGTTGCCAAAGTGAAAAAAAGCAATATAGGGACCCCAGTCTAGTTAAGTTTAAGGAATCATTCAGAGATCAGAAAGTAGAGGTTTTTACCCAAGGGGGAAATGGTGTGCTTCATTGTCAGGGCAGGTTATGTGTTCCATATGTTGATGGTGTGAGGTAGCGGATTTTGGCAGAAGTGCATGGTGCATGATATTCCATTCATCCAGGAGCCACTAAGATGTACCGTGACTTGTGGGAAATCTATTATTGGAATGCTATTAAGAAGGATATTGTAGAGTTTGTGGTTAAGTGTTTAAACTGTCAGTAAGTTAAAGTTGAGCACCAGAGGCCTAGTGGTACATTGTAGGAGTTAGGTATCCCCACTTGGAAGTGTGTAACGCCCCGTTAATCGAGTCACGAGATGCCACACGGTGCTTAGGGTCACAAGTGACCCCAAGCTAACCCTTTCATAGGTATAACTCAAAAACAGCTGATTTAAAACATAATTCTGAGAGAATGAAGCTGAAAATGTCTCAATACATAATCTATTCAGTATAATTTTGGAATTACAAGGTGACAATTCTATAGACACATATACATATACAAGAAGGAGACTGAATACATCAATAACTACTACTGTCTATGAAGCCTCTACTAGTATTGCCTGTACATAAATGGGTCATGACTCCCAACCATCCCACTCAATATGGCCGACATAAGAAGGTATAGAGTCTCTGAACTGAAACAACCAACACAAAACCTTGAACTATAAGGACTCCTTTACCTGCTGACCAGATGCTGCAACTGAATAGAATAGTAGATAGGGGTTAGCACAAAGAGAATTTACTGAGTATGTGGGGGTGCATGCAACACTTTAAATAACATCATCAATTTCATGAAAACATGCATACAGACAATGATGACTCACTTGGCTTGAGTTATATCAAATCATACTCTTCATACTTTCATAATAAATAGTTCAAATGGTAAAATCTCATAATCCATGTAAATCATCAAAAATCATAAATTATCATATTGTTAAAATTCATCATAGGTAATCATAATTCATCATAATATCTCAACTCTTTGACTCAAATCTCGGAGTGACTCGGTAATTTAAGAAACATGACTTTTATGGCCAGGGGAGTTTCCTATAACCGACAACCCCACGTGAGCTACGTGGAATACCAATGTTTGAAACCCCCGTTGATGGGAGCGTCATACTCTTTGCCAGGGAGTACGATCTTAAAACTGCAATAATCACAATCGGGCTCTCTAGCCAATAATATCATCATCAAACAACCCTACGGTGGCACATAGGTTTGGGGAAATACGAAATTTCTCTCTCAGTGCTAAGTACCACTCCCCGACAAGCTCAGAACGCATTAGGAGATCCACCATCATCATCACAAGGGTTTATCATAAAGACCAAAACAAATATCTCAATTTATAATTCATCAACAATTTGTGGATTCCTAACCCCAACTTGTACTTAAAACATTTCAATCTTTTTCAACAACAACAAAGTATCAATGCTTTGAACCATAACCGACTCGACATTTGGACAAGGATATGAAGACTCAATATGTAATATTTTTAACAATTCAACTCATCAAAATCATCCAAAAAAAATACCAAAATTTATCTCAATATCTATATCAAAATTAATCTTTCTCATAATCAAAATCATAAATTAATCTTTCTCATAATCAAAATCATCTCAACTCTGCGAGTTCAAGGTCAATGTACTCAAATAATTATTCTTTAAATTCGACAATTAAATCATGACAACAACTTTTGAAAAGCACTTGAGACCTTCAATTCATAATAAGAATACATATCCCGTAGTACAACTCAAATCATGACTTTTATCTCGAAAGCCTTTAGAAATATCAATTCATTGTAGTAGTATGCAATTCATAGCATAAATTCTCAATTTAAGAAGTAGAGTAATGAAGTAATCATGTATATCCATATTGGAAAAAAAATTCAAAGTCTTATAAATCCTTCATAAAGTAATTTAAGTGTATACCCATTTTCGAATATTATGAAATTTCAATAATAGAACTCAACCTTTTTAAATGTCAAAATGTAACAATTTATCAAGTCAAGACAACATCAGTATTTTTGAGAAAATATCAAGACTCATGGTAACATCTCAAATGTTATATCTCAATATGCTCAATGATTCAATTTTGTCATAAAGAAGCTTTAAGCTTATTATAAATCTCAAAATCATTCCAAAATACCATTTCAACATATATCTAGAAATCATTCAAAATAAAAATATAAAATTTACAATTATAGATATCAAGACATCTCATGTCTCAAATATATATTCAATAATTCAAATCGTCATTGGAAATCATAAAGCTTGACACGTATCTCAAAATATTATTCAGAAATACCATCTCGACATACGTCCTAAAATCATTCAAAATACCAACTCGTGGTAAAAGTGTGTAATTCATAAAGATAATTATTAAATCATATCATTAAAATATTGAAATAATCATATAAATCAAAGTTTATTCATTCAACCATCATAATCTCATAATCGAATTATTTAGACACAATCTCACTTGAAAATCATGTAAAACCATAATAAAATTAAAGCTTTAGGCACAAGAACGGAAGATTGCTCTTGTTCAAAACCCCACATACCTTGAAATTGACTTCTTGATTATGAAATTCTGTTCGGACAAATAATGGGTGCTCCTTGAAGGTCTTGAAATGAGGAGTTCGTTTATCAGATTAATTTTGGATTTCTACGGTGAAATTGAAAGATATTTAGAGCTCAAAATGGACCTAGGGTTTAGTTCTCTTAATGTTTTTGATGGAAGAACATGAATTTAATGGCTCAATATAGGTATAAATGGACAATTTTCGTCGTCCATGAAGTGAAGGCATAATGACCAAAATGCCCTTAAAAAGCAAATAATTCTCGAATCTGTCCTTTGATGGACTGTTTTAATAGTCTGAAGTAGATCAACCATAACACTTTACTCCGATATCTGAATTGGATGAAACCAATTTCATTAGAAAGAGGACTCTTACATCTTTCCGTTGATATATAGTATCTCACCCAGATCATTGTGTACGAGGAGTTATGATCGTTTGAAGTTGACCCAAAAATTCACTTTTGATAGGATGAAGTAGATCAACCATAACTTTTTGCTCTGATAGACAAATTGGATGAAACCAATTTCATCAGAAAGAGGACTCGCATAGCTTTTCGTTGATATATAGTAGATCACCCAGATCATTATGTACAATAAGTTATGATCGTTTAAAGTTGGGGAAAAAATACGTCAGGCCTCAGTACTTTTTTCCTGCATGTTTTACTGTTCACAGTTCGATCGGAATAGTCGTAGTTCGATCGGAATGGTCGTAACTCATCGCTCGAGTGTCCGTTTTCGATGATCTACATATCATTGGAAAGCTTATTCGATAATCTACGCAATGGTAGGTCAACATCTTAGAAATACTCCACAAAAAATTTATGAATCACTCTAAAGCATAGAACTCAATATGTTTCTCATGAAATCTTCACGAAGAAAATTTTCTGAGGTATTAAAGTGGGAAGTGGTGAACATGGATTTTGTGATGGGTTTTCCTCATACTCATCATCAGCATAATTTGATATGGGTCGTTGTTGATAGAATAACTAAATCAGCTTATTTCTTGCCGGTTCATACTTCGTATTCAGCTGAGGATTATGTTGGGATTTATATTAGAGAGTTGGTTAAGTTGCATAGAGTTCCATTTTCTATAATATCAGATGGAGGTACTTAGTTTACCTTTTACTTTTGGAAGGCTTTTCAGGAGGGTCTTGGTACCTAAGTTCATCTCAGTACAACTTTTCATCCTCAGATAAATGGTCAGGATGAAAGGACCATTCAAACCTTAGAGGACATGTTGAGATCATATGTAATTCATTTTAAAGGAATTTGGGATAACCACTTACCTTTGATTGAGTTTTCCTATAATAACAGCTATCACTCCAGTATTCAGATGGCTCTATTTGAGTCTCTCTATTGAAGGAGATGTTGGTCTTCTATTGGTTGGTTTAAAGAAGGTGAGACTACTTTGATAGGGCCAAATTCAGTATTCAATGTGGTGGAGAAAGTTTAGTTGATTAAGAAAAGGTTGAAGACAACCCAAAGCCATCAGAAATCCTACGCAGATGTGAGAAGGAGAGACCTTGAGTTTGAGGTTGGTGATTTGGTTTATTTGAAACTCTCACCCATGAAAGGAGTAAAGAGATTTGTCAAGAAGGGGAATCTTAGTCCCCTATATATTAGCCATTATAGAATCTTGAACCGTTTTGGGAAGGCAGCTTATGACCTAGAGTTGCCTGCAGATTTGGCATCAGTCTATCCAGTGTTTCATATTTCTTTGTTAAAGAAATGCATTGGAGATTTATTTATGGTTATACCTCTAGAAAGTATAGGTGTTCAGGATAGCCTTTCTTTTAAAGAAGTCCCAGTTGAGATACTTGATCTTCAGATTCGTAGACTAAGGAGCAAAGAAGTTCCATTGGTTAAAGTTCTATGGAAAAATCAGTCCGATGAGGGAGGTAATTGGGAAGAAGAAGCAGATATACATACCAAGTACCCTCATCTTTTATCTGCAAACTCAGACCTAGCTTGAGGTAATATTTCTCCTTAGACTAACTCTTTCCCACTTTCAGTTCTGGCTATATAATCATTCTCATGTCATTTTATGCATTCACAAAATTGATTCAGTTCATGTATCATGTTTCAGACTCATTTATGTATTCATGTTCCCAGTCATGTATGTTCAGTATGTGATCTCAGTTTCCTTAGTACAGTACTCTCAGTCTAACCAGCCTCATTCTAGGATGAATGTTTCCAAGGGGGAGATATTATAATACCCCGTACTATTCTTAGCTCAATTCAATTTCTAGTTGTATACATAAGGGGCTTAAGGCTTGAAATTTTTACTAAGTGTTGGGGACTTAGTCATTTTTAAGGCTTCTAAACCTTAAGGATTTTTAATTTGATCCTCCTTACCCTGAGATATTGGTTTTTGAGTAACTTCATCTTTAAGGGTATAAGGAGCATGTCTCAGAGAAGTTTTGGATTTTTTGGATGGGGTTTGGGTCATGTTTAGATCACGAAACCATAGGGTTAGTATGATAAGGTCGTGTCGCGGCAATAGTCCCGTTCTCATGTTCACTGCATTGCGGACCGTGATAAGACCACATCACAGTAATCCTGTTGCATCTAGTTTTGAATTTAAATGGTTAAGGGGAAATTGGGTTTTCTCCCCTCAACCCAAATCATCCATAACACGAATTGGGACATCAATTAAGGCATTATTTTCCCTTCTTCTCTAAATCCCTCTCAAGAAAACCCTCCCCTTTTTCCCAAGAACACAAATTCAATTCCTTTCTCCTCAAGAAATCAAGAATTCAAGTTTCCTGAGTTCAAGAAGATTTAAGAAAGCATAAAAATTAGTGTTTCTCTTTCAAGTTGAAAACTTAAGGTATGTGTGATGTTCATCCATGGGCCCTTTTTCACCCATAGAGTCTAAGAATCCTTTTTGTTTTAAATAATGAGTTTTTACATGTTCAAGTTGAATTATCCCTATAAAGTTCATGTTGATTTCTATTACAAGTTAGGTTTATAAGTTTTTCAAGTGGAATGAGCCATTAAATGTTTTGAATGTTGAAATCTTCACGTAAAATCCCCAATTCATCATTTTAGTCTTGTAATCATGTTGTCCTCACATGCTTTACCCATTCCCATGATTAAGTTCACGACTCTCATGTGTTTGATGAAATGCCTAAGTTTTGGGTATTTAACAATGATCTCTTACTATGGTTTTAGAGCCTTTTATATGGTACTATTATTATTTCCATTCAGTGCTGGTAGGTTATAAACACCCGATACCTATGTATTTTACATGATTTTTAGAATTTTAAGTATGATTTAGTTAAACCATGATTATTCCTATTTATCCAGTTATTGTGATCATAATGAGCACTATCAGTCATGAGATCATGTTTAGTTCAGTTCCAGTGTTAGTTCAATTGGGGGTAGGATTTAGCACCGAATGAGTACAGGGGAGGAGACTTCCCCATCAGTTAGGTAGATCTATTAGTAGCAGTCCTTGCATTCCAGAACTACGTTACCAGCATAGGATATGAGGAGTCACCCATCAATGTAGGCTTGACTTCCTCTTAGGGGTCACCCATCAATTTAGGCTTGACATCTTAGTCCTTCGGGACACCAAATTAGTGGATTCATACAACTAGTGTTAGTACCCATAGCACGGTACTGACACCCTTCTAATTGGGGTTATAGGTTGGACCCCAATTAGCTCAGATTGGGGCATGTTGGTTAGATGATACCTCTCACAGTCACAGTACAGTATTTCAGTATATTCTCAATTCAGGTTTGCTTGACTATATGTACAGACTCTCAGTTATTCAGTTATACAGTTTACATTTTTTTAAATTTCAGACTTATTTCAGATTATAGATTTATTCTTGGTCTTGCATTCTCAGATGTCACAGTTTTCATACATTCATGTTCAGTTATCTCATGTTGTTCAATTAGTTCTTATTTCATATGCACAGTACCCCATGTATGTTAGCCTAACCTCATCTCATATACCAGTACATTCAAAGTACTGACCGTATACTCTTCTTTGTGATATGATGTCTTATATCATAGGTTCGGATGCATAATTTCCTGACCGCAGTTAGACTACTCAGCGTAATCCAGCAGCCGTAGTGGTGAGTCCTTATCCATCAAGGACATGTTATGATTATTTAGTTATTTTAGTATTTCATTTTATCCAGTCAGTCAGAGTTAGTTGAGGGTCTGTCCCATTAACTCCTCAGTTAGTTTAGAGTCTTTAAGACGTTCAGACAATTAGTTAGTTACGTTCAGTTCTTATTATTTGTTTCAGATATTTAGTATTTCATATTTCAGTATTCAAATATATATTACCTTTTTAGTTTATCTTCCACACATGTGTTATGATAATATTTTATTCAGTGCTCACAGCAGGTACCAACTCATGGGTTAGCTTATGGTCACTAGTGATCATAAGCACCATTGTTGCGACTAGGGGGTATCCCCTGGGGTTGACAGTCACATAAACCAACCATTTTACTTCTACTAACTACCATAAAATTTACAAGTCTTGGTATACCCTAGATAACACTAGAGGACATTCCATACTATTACTCACTCATTGGATAAAAGACTCTAGCTATATACTTCGAATTTAGTTTACTATCTTTGCTTTTAGGCCACTACACTTTTGAATTCATATTTCTTTCTCTTAAATTCATTCTACTACTTATGACATACAACCCCTAAATCACATCAAATCTTGGGTGAAAACACTATTCAAGTTTCTAGACACACCCATCCACCCTTAAAGGTGTCATCTAAAAAATGTTTCTTGAAAGGGTTTGGGAGAACAATCTTACTATGGCTCAAAAGTACAATTTATATGAACAAGAGTATACGTTTTTCTTTTGGAATTGGTAGACTCCAATACACTAATGGGTTGCTCAAACTCCCTTAGGCAGTCAGTTAGATTTCTTTGGCTGTATTGGAGAGAACCTCATTGATAAGAATATAAGTTTCACAACTCCTTCCACCTTAAATAAGAAGAGTAGATAGAGAAATTTGAGAAATACATGAATTCGAGTAAGTTTTTCTTGGCACTGCTATGTTGTTCGATCTAGAGTATGAAAGAACAAAATGTCTCTTAAATGTCCCGTAGCCTTCTTATTATAAGTGTGGCGCACTTCATACCATAAAAGAACTCTACCAAACACGGATTTGCAGATATCCTAGGACACTAGAACTCTATGCTCTGATACCAAGTTTGTCACGCCCCGAGCTGAGGCCCTAGACGTAGTTTGTCATGCCCCGAGCCGAGGCCTAAGACACAGCATGCACCCAATACTATTGCGAGTACGAGTGAATATTCTAGCATATCATATAAGCATACAACTAACATAATGAATAGAGAGGAAATAGAATAAAATAAGATTTCTTAAAGGAGAAAGTTTTTCATTAATGTTCATTAATATCACTTAATGTTTGAATATACAATAGTCATGATAAATAATACTAAAAATTACAAGATCTTTCTGACAACTATACCAGTCTATTAAGACTCTATGGAATAACTATAACTGTCAGGAAAAGGCCCCGACATACCCTGATACTGAAAGAAACAAAGTGAAATTATCATATCTAAATTTACCCAGTTAGAAAGGAGGCTCACTAATAACAGATTATGAGAATCCTAATGAGGTGCCTGACCGCGTACTTGAGATCCAGAACCTACATCATGAGATGATGTAGCGCCAAAGACAGTCAATACATGTAACTTATTGGTATACAAAGAAATTTCACAAGGGTAGTCTATAAGAGATTAGAAATGACAGTAAAATTCAAATATAAATAATGACAAATGAAAAGGAAAAAAATATAAATTAAATTTATAATTGACCAAGTAAGGTAGATTTAATTTCTTTGATTATTTGTGGGAGAAAGTAGTAAACCGTCATAAACTACATGTGAGCGCATGGAGTTTAATCTTTGCCCGATCAGCTAAGATATCCTAAACCTTTCCAGGCATAGGACATGACATGACATAATTTGTTAGCAACTATCCATGGTTAGACTCTTTTCAGGACACATGAAAAAAAGAGTCATCCAACTTGCAAAATAATCTCTATCCTATGTCGGCAAACATAGTTTTAGGCATTTGTCATTTAAACCTATACTTTCACGGTCAGCTAACTAACTCCCTTAAGCTGATAATGTTATGCATTTATATTCTTAGTTCTTGATCAAAAGTTTTGCCTTGTTAGGCTCATATTTGTAGTTTAGCCAATTTTATCCCATGTTCATATGTTTGCCATGGCTTATACCTTTAGGACTCATGCTTGGACAAAAAACCTCTTGGGATCATACCTTATGAATGATTATAGTTTTGATTTATTTTTTCCTATTTGTTAGCCTGATGGACTGATTTGCTATGATAAGTAAATTATTGGAAAATCTAGCTAATGAGAATACTCTAACTTGATAAGTTGAGTTGACTTTGAAATTGATGTCTAATCTGAATTGAGACATGAAGTGCTTTGCTTGAATTTATTGTTGATTTAGGATTGGAGTTGAAAGCCTTCACATTATGCAATGCATTTTATTGGGATTTGAGTACACTCTTGCATAATATATTTATTGGGATCAGCATGCACGCTTGTACAATATATTTATTGGGATCCGAGTGCACGCCTGCACAATATATTTATAGGGATCGGAGAGCACGCCTAGACAATATATTTATTGGGATCAAAGAGCACACTTTCATAATATATTCATTGGGATTGGAGTGCACGCTTGCACAATATATATATTGGTATTGGAGTTCATGCCAGCATAATATATTTATTGGGATCGGAGTGTATGCCTGCACTATATTTATTAGGATTGGAGTGCACGTCTGCATAATATATTTAGTAGGATTGGAGTGAATGGTTGCAAAGTACATGGACCTTGTGAGTCCCCCATGGGTCCTAACTTAAAGCCATTGCTCAGTAGGTACGTACACAGGCATTGCATTGCATCGTGCTGCATTGATTCATTTTGGTTCTGATTGGTTAAGGTGTATTTGTTGTCTTTGTACTACTTATTAAGTACTTATACATATGTTACTTGTTTCACTATGTTGAGGACTTCTTAGACTGTGTTATGATATCGTTATGTCTGTTAGACTTGATTATTCACTTAGAACCCAGTAGTTTTCCTGGGAGCAAGTTGTATGGTTGTCTTTAGATGGTTAACAGGTGTATCTCATCACTACTTTGAATTAGGGTCGGTTGACGATGCTTGATAACTACACGTGGATCCATACTTACCCTTATTTTTTCTATACCTTACATGTATGTATAGATCCGATGACCTCGGGGCATTGATTCCTGTGGTTCATTCTTTGTTAGCATCATTGGAGATTGAGGTTGCTGCTACTGGCTTTAGAGACTATAAAAATCTCCTTCAGCCTTATCCTTATGCATTTTCTGTATTTTGAAATACTCAAACTTTTTTAGTTCTGTAATTAATGGTTTGTATTAGTGACTTCCAGACTTAGGATTATCTATGATTTGATTTTACTAGCCTATTAATCTATGTATGAGATTATTTGGGATTTGTTATGTTCCTCGTTTCTTATGCTTCTATGAGTGTGGGATATTGTTCTTAGAATTAGGAATTTGGCTTACCTATCAAGGAGGATGGAAAAGGTGCCATCACGGTCTTAAATTTTGGCTGTGATAAATGGTATCATAGCCACTAATTAGTCAAATCCCAGTTAGACGAGGCAAACCTCAGTCCTAAGTCTAGGCAAATCCCATTCAGTGAGCCAAACATTAGCGACGATGCTGAGTCTATAAGGGGGATACATGTAACACCCAACTTAGGATAAGGAGTCCCACTTCGGCAAACACAGGAGAGATGTTGGGTATATAAGTATGCAAGCCTTACTCTCTAGTGTTGTATTTTAAAGCAATGAGGGTCTAGGCCTAGAGCGGATAATATCTCTAGTATGTTGGGCTCCTTCGTGGTTTAGAATGCCTGTCGTTGCCAGGACCTCAACTCGGGTCGTGACAAGAATGGTATTAGAGCCTCTCCTATGTCAGCCATGTCGATATGAGCTAGATTTCAAACTAAGTTTAGGCAAATCCCATTAAGGCAGGGCAAACCTCAGTCTTAAATCTTGGCACATCCTATTCGGTGGGGCAAACCTCAATGAGGTTGCTAAGTCCATAAGGGGGGATGTATGTAACACCCCAACTTAGGATAAAGAGTCCCACATTGACCAAATATAGAAGGGATATTGGGTATATAAGTAAGCAAGTCTTACTCCCCAGTGATGCATTTTAAAGCTATGAGGGTCTAGTCCTAGAGCGAACAATATCACTAGAGGTCTAGGCTAAGGGGTCTCTCGGGCCTTCGTGGTTCAGGATGCCTATCGCGTCTAGGGCCTCAGCTTAGGTCATCATAAGAATAGTATTAGATTCTCTCTTGTGTCAGCTTTGTTGATGTGGGACATAGTTCAAACTGAGTTTGGGTAAATCCCAAAAAGGTGGGGCAAACCTCAATGCTGAGTCTAGGCAAATCCCATTTGGTGGGAGAAACCTCAGCGAGTACACTGAGTCCATAAGATAGGATATATGTAACACCCCAACTTAGTATAAGGAGACTGTAAGACCCTGAAAAATTCTAAGCTTGACTCAGTCATATCCATTTTGTTCAGTTAGTATTGTTCATGCATCATGAACCCATGCATTTTAGCCTACCTCACTGAGCATACTAGTACATACAAAGTACTGATACATGCTTTTTGCGCTATGATGTTTTATATCATAGGTTCAGCTTATGGGCCCCAGAATATCCTCAGTAGTACAGCTTCTCAATAGACAATGTAGTGGTGAGTCCTAATATTTTGAGGACATGATTATTTTTAGCATTTCAGTTATTTCAGTAGTCAGTCAGAGTTATTTGGGGACTTGTCCCATCAACTCCATATTTTAGATAGTTTAGAGGCTTATCAGACTAGAGTATTTTTCAGACAGTTGTTTTCCAGCATTCAGTTTTTTGTATACAGTATTGTTTTTAGATTTGAACCTTATGGCATTTTCCATGTTTACTTCCTTATTTTGTTATTACAGCATCTTTATTATTCAGTGCTCATAGCAGGTACCAGTCATGGGTTAGCTAGGGGTCCTTTGGGATTGTTAGTGCCACGTAGCATCCGGGATACAAACTCGGGGCTTTACAAAACTTGGTATCAAAGCCTAAGGTTCAACAGAGTCCTAGGAAGTCTGGAATCCACATCTAGTAGAGTCTTGTACATGGGTGTGTAGCGTGCCACACTTATGGATAGGAGGCTACAAGATATTTTAGGAACAGTTTTCTTTCTTTCAGTATTCATGTCATGAGGGTAGGCATAGGCTATAGTTAAACTCTCTATCTAATCCAAGTTTCTCTTCCATTTATAGATCATGCCTTCCAAAAGAACTAAGAAAAGTAGAATGGGAGACCAGCCAGAACCCCAGCCCGTCCAGCCAGATCTTCTAGATAAACATGTCTCCCATGCTGAGTTCAGAACAGCTTTTTCCACCCTAGCTCATGCTGTAGCATCCCAGAATGAGTGCCCAACTGTTGGTCAGGCCGACTCAGTGGCCAACACAGTGGCTACCAGGATTCAGGATTTCACTTGAATAAACCCTCCATCTTTCACTAGTCTAAGTCAATGAGGACCCTCAGGAATTTATTGATCAGGTGTAGAAAGTTGTTGATGTTATAAGGGTGACAACTAGTGAGAGTGCTGAGCTAGTTGTATATTAGTTACATGTATGGCTCACTCATGGTTCAAATAGTGGAAAGCAGAAAGGGCTGCAGAAGCCAGGCCTATTGAATGGGAGGAGTTTGCCACTGCTTTTCAAGATAGGTTCTTCTCACAGAAGTTAAGGAAAGTAAAGGTTCTAGAATTTATCAATCTGAAGCAGGGCAGTATGATGGTGAAAGAGTATTCTCTAAAGTTTACTCAATTAGCCAGATATGCTCCTTATATAGTAGCAGATAACAGGTCTAAGATGAGCAAGTTTGTTTCTAGGGTGAATGTTATAGTGATTAAGGAGTGCAGAACTGCGATGATTATTAGTGAGATGGACTTGTCTAGACTGATGGTCCATGCTTAATAGATCAAAGAGCAGAAGAATAAGGAAAGAGAGAGCAGCAGAATAAGAGAGCTAGGACAGGTAGTTTCAACTTTGCTTAGCCTAAGTCAGAGGGTGGGAATCGTTCTTAGTTCCATTCAAAATTATCAGTTCCAGCCCTATCGTCAGCTAGTGCTCCAGTGCTGAAATTTAGAGATGGCAACAGAGATAAGGCATCGGTCCCTAAACCTCAGGGTAGTATTAGCAGTGCGCGAATGAATCCTCTCTACCAGCAGCATGGCAGAAACTATTAAGGTGTCTGTAGAGCAGGAAGTGATGTATGTTTCAGATATGGAAAACCAGGCCAAAGAATCAGAGATTGTCCCAGTCAGGTTCCCAGGGTCAGTATAACCGTCCTCCAGCTCAGTCCGATTACATGAATCAACAGGGTGCCTCATCCAGTGCTACCAATAGGCAATGTCCAAATAGACTCTATGCTCTTCAGTCCCGACAAGATCAGGAAAGTTCTTTTGATGTGGTCACTAGTACATTACAAGTTTATCATTTGCATGTTTATGCTTTGCTAGATCCAAGGTCTTCTTTGTCTTTTGTTACTCCATATATAACAATTAATTTTGGAGCCAGTCCTAAAATCCTAGTAGAGCCTTTCTCAGTATCTACCCTAGTGGGTAAATCCATCATAGCCCGGTGGGTATACAGAAATTGTCCGATTGTGGTATCTCAGAAAGTCACTTCAGTAGCCTTAGTAAAATTAGAGATGATTGATTTTGATATCATTCTCGGCATAGATTGGCTTTATTCCTGCTATGCCTAAGTTGACTACAGAAACAAAATTGTCCAGTTTCAGTTTCCAAATGAACCCATCCTAGAGTGGAGGGGTAGTACTACATCACTTAGGGGTCAGCTTGTTTCTTACCTTCGGGCTATAAAAATGATATCTAAGTGGTGTGTCTACCATCTTGTCCGAGTCCAGGACTCCAGACCGAAAACCCCTACTCATGAATCAGTGTCAGTAGCTTGCGAATTCCTAGAGGTATTTCCCAAAGATCTTCCTAGAGACCCTCCTAAAAGAGAAATTGATTTCAGAATTGATCTCTTTCCAAATACTTAACCCATCTCTATTCCGCCATACAGAATGGCTCCAGCAAAACTTAGAGAATTAAAAGAGTAGTTAAAGGATCTCTTAGATAAGGGATTCATCATACCCAGTATCTCCCTACAGGGCGCACCAGTTCTATTCATGCATAAGAAAGACAGTTCCCTCAGAATATGTATTGACGATCGTCAGTTAAATAAAATTACGGTCAAGAATAAGTATCCACTTCCTTGAATCGATGAGTTGTTTGATCAACTTCAGGGGGCTAGTTACTTCTCTAAGATAGACCTCAGATCAGGCTATCATCAGCTTAGAGTCAGGGAGTGTGACTTCCTAAAAATAGCCTTTAGAAATCGGTACAGTCACTTTGAATTCTTAGTCATGTACTTTAGTCTTACCAATGCCTCAGCATCTTTCATGGACTTGATGAACCATGTGTTCAAGTAGTACTTGGAAATATTTGTCATAGTCTTCAAAGATGATATTCTTGTTTACTCCCGCAGTGAACATGATCATGCAGACCACCTTAGAATAGTATTGCAGACTCTCAGAAACCATCAGCTATTCACCAAATTCAATAAGTGCGAATTTTATCTTAGGTCAGTAGCTTTTCTCGGGCATATAGTTTCCGGCGATGGCATTAGAGTTGATCCCCAAAAGACCAAATCAGTGAGAAACTGGTCTAGACCCATCTCTCCATGAAATATCAAGAGTTTCTTGGGTTTGGCTAGCTATTACCGATGGTTTGTTAAGGGATTTTCATCTGCTGAATCCCCTATGTCTAGATTGACTCAGAAGAAGGTCAAATTCCAGTGGTCAGATTCTTGTGAGAAGAGTTTTCAGGAGTTAAAGACTCGACTCACTACTGCTCCAGTTTTGACCCTACCAGATAGTTCTGATAGCTTTGTTGTGTACTGTGATACATCCAAAATAGGCTATGCCTCCAGATAGCTTAAACCCCACAAGATGAATTATCCTACTCACAATCTTGAATTAGCAGCAGTAATTTTTGTATTAAATTTTTGGAGTCATTACTTGTATGGGGTACAAGTTGATGTGTTCACAGACCATAAGAGCCCGTAGTATATGTTCTCCTAGAAAGATCTTAACCTCCATCAGAGAAGGTGGTTAGATTTGTTGAAAGATTATGACATGAGTGTACTATACCATCTGGTCAAGGCCAATATAGTGGTTGATGCTCTCAGTAGGCTGTATATGGGTAGTATTGCTCATGTTGGGGATAGTAACAAGAAGTTATCTCAGGAAGTCCATCAGCTTGCCCGACTAGGTATCTGCTTATTTGACTTAGCATAAAGATATGTGCGGGTTCAAAATAGTTCAAAATTATCTCTAGTTTCTGAAGTATAGGAAAAACAGGGTAGAGATCCTAGTTTAGCTAAGTTGAAAGAGTCAGTCAGCGATCAAAAGGTAGAGGTTTCCTCTCAAGTTGGAGATGGTGTTTTTTGTTGTCGAGGTTATCTGTGTGTGCCGAGTGTAGATGACTTGAGGCAGTGAATTCTTGCAGAGGTGCATAGTGTACGTTACTCTATTTATCCAGGGGCCACGACGGTGTACCGCAATTTATGGTAAATCAATTGGTGGAGTGGGATAAAGAGAGACATTGCAAAATTTGTAGCTAGGTGCTCTACATGTCAGCAGGTTAAGATTGAGTATCAGAAACCTAGTGGGTTCATGTAGGAGTTCAGCATTCCTACTTGGAAGCTGGAAGAAGTGAACATGGACTTTGTGATAGGTTTGCCTCGTACTCATTGTCAACATAATTCAGTTTTGGTCATTGTAGACAGGATGACCAAATCAGCTCATTTCCTACCAGTCCATACCTCTTACTCAATTGAAGATTATGCCAAACTCTATATCAGAGATTTAGTCAGATTGCACGGTGTTATATTATCCATTCTCTCAGATAGAGGTACCCAGTTCACCTCTTATTTCTGGAAAGCATTCCATAAGGTTCTTAGTACCCGAGTTTACCTCAGTACTGCTTTTCATCCTCAGATAGATGGTTAGGCAGAAAGGACCATCCTGACTTTAGAAGATATGTTGCGAGCATGTGCAATTGATTTTCAAGATAGTTGGGATAACCACTTGCCTTTGATTGAGTTTGCACATAACAATAGCTATTATTCCAGTATTCAGATGGCTCCATTTGAGGTACTTTATGGGAGGAGATATAGATCTCCCATTGGTTGGTTCAAAGTGGGTGAGGCCACAGTGGTAGGGACTGACCTGTTATTTGATGCCTTGGAAAAAGTTTAGTTGATCAGAGAAAGTCTTAAGAAAGCTCAGAGTCGATAGAAATCGTACGCAAATGTGCACAGAAAGGATCTCAAGATCTAGATTGATGACTATATATATTTGAAAATCTCTCCTATGAAAGGAGTGAAGAGGTTTAGCAAGAAGGGAAATACCCAGTCCCCGATATGTCGGTCCTTACTGAATTCTCAGCCGTTTCAAAAAGGTAGCTTACGATCTTGAGTTGCCTTCAGATCTAGTTTCAGTCTATCCATTATTTCATGTCTCCTTGCTAAAGAAATTCATAGGTGACCTAGCAGCCGTAGTCCCGATAGAGAGCATAGACGTTCAAAATAGTCTCTCTTATGAAAAGGTTCCATTCGAAATCCTTGACTATCAGATTTGTAGACTGAGGAACAAAGAAGTCACTCTAGTCAAAGTTCTTTGGTGGAATCAGTCCATTGAGGGAGCTACTTGGAAAGTAGAAGCAGATATATGAACCAAGGACCCTCACCTCTTCTCTGCCAACTCAGACTTAGCTCAAGGTAATAGTTTTCCTTAAAACTTACTCAGAATTACCTTGCAAAACTTGGTATCATTTATCGATGCATATTCAATCATGCATTCATGAATTATTTTTAGTCATGTATTCATTGCATTCAGATATGCATATTCAATATACAAACCAATTTGTCAGTATATTCAATCATGTATTCATTACATTCAGATATGCATGTTCAGTATGAAAACTCAGTATATCAGTAGTTTTAATCATGTTTCATTATTCATGTCCAATATATAAGTTCAATACATCAGTAATCTCAACTTAGTCAACCTCATTCGAGGATGAATGTTCCCAATGGGTTGATTCTTGAAAGTAGCCAGTAAGTGTCGGGAGTCATCTTTTTAGCTCTTCTTTGATTCTTGAACATGCTTTTATCACAAATAAGATGAAAATATCCCGAACATCCATAATTACTCTAAAAAGTAGCCATAAATAAATTTTTCATATTTTTCATGAACTTAGCATACAAAACATGATTGCCTGCAAAACAAACCTAAAATGCATCATATCTACCAAAATAACCTCATAAACTTGCATATTTTCCTTGTTTTAAGCGTCAAAACTGCTATATTTCTATAGCACATCAACACCTCAGCTTAGAATATTTGCATATCCTCTAGAAACAAAACACAACAAAAATGATGCTTAACTAGGAGAATTAAGTTATTCAAGGAAGTCAGTTATCACTTAAAACTCAAATTACAACATCCCCCTTCTATCACACTTCTCAAAACCAACTATCTATGAATATGAATCACAACAATATGGAACAATGGGATCAAGGTACGAAAATGTAACACCTTGAGTTTGTACCTCAAATGCTACACGGTGCTTACGACCCCGAAGAACCACAAGCTAACCCATGACTGATGTCTACTTTAAGTACTGAAACATGATACTATAATAAATGGAAAATAATAGGCTGAAATGCCATAAGGTTCAAAACATCTGAAATACTGATAAATTATAATGTCTAAAATAATAATCTATAAAACTAAACACTGTCTGAAAACTAGTCTGAAAAGTCTCTAACTAAAACTGTCTGAAAATGGAGTTGATGGGACAATCCCCCAACTAACTCCATCTACTGAAATACTGAGTCTACTAAAATAATAGAATAAAATAATATCCTCGAATGATGAGGAATCACTGTTAATCTACTGTTGTTGGTTGAATCTGAATTTATCTATGCGTGGTAGGGAACCTGAGCGTCCGAACCTATGATATGAGACATCATAGCGTAAACAAAGAGTATGCATCAGTACGTGGAATGTACTGGTATGTTAGATGAGGTAAGGCTAAATGCAAGGGCTCATATGCATGAACAATAACTGACTGCATGATATAGAGTAACTGATCATGAGAATACATGGATAACAGATACTGCTATAAATACTGAGTATGCACTAATGTGCATATAAATAAATACTATGACTAAGCTTATCTAAAGCTAAGTCTTGAATTCTGATACTGAGTAACTGATAACTAATTTATTAATACTAGTTGACTATATCTGGTAGTCTTTATTCTGTAGAACTAATTGAGTTCTATTCTGAAAACTAAGAATAAGACAGTGGGAGGTAATCATCTAACCAACATGCCCCAAATAAGATAACTGAGTTGGGGTCCAACCTGTGACCCAAGTTGGAATTGTGTCAGTACCGTACCATGGGTAAAGTCACTGGAGAGTTACCCTTATCTGGTAAGTACTCTAATGAGAATGGTGGAACCCTCATCTGACAGGTTAAAACACCTCACCATCCCTCAACTGGCAGGTTTGATGTATCAACCTACGCTTGCTACGTAGTTCTAGAATGCAAAGATTTCTTCTAAGGATCACACCCTCTACTGACAGGTGAGTCCTCATCCTTGAGTTCATTCAGTGCTGAATCATACTCCCAACCAAAAGACACTGAACTGAGTATAGTGAACTGGAATGGACTGATACTGAGTTTACTTAGTTTTCCTGAGTTTTGTAATCGACTAAGTTCTAATGAGTTTTGTAACTTACTGAGAGTACTACTAATCATGACATGACTGAGATTCTGTAACTGATACTAGCTCTAGGTAAACAGCTAAATTGTCGGGTATTAAATACCCCAGGACTCGATAGCATAAAAGAAAGGCATAACATAATCTTGAAATACATAATAATGTACACTTGTCCATAATTCACTCATAAAGGAATTTAATCAAACACTTGTAATGCATCTACTTATACATGATTGGGGAATACATGCTATCATGTTATAACGGCACTATTTCATTCACATAGGTATTTTATCAAATACATGGAGAGGCAGAACTAATTCATTAAATCATAAACACTTAGGATTGACATGGTTTCAATAATCAACTTGCAAATTGAAGGGTTTATTAGGAAGATCATGTAAATCAACACATACAATGATTAATTTTATAAAAACATGTAATTTAATCACCGACTAAAACCCAAAACTAACATAAACATGAATTCAATTCAATTCAAGCATAGAAGTTCATAATTCAACAATCTTATATTTTGAAAATGGATTCACGGACTCTATGGGTGAAAGAAACCCATAGATGAACACCTAACATACCTTAATTTGTTAATTCGTGAAGATTCATAGAGAAATTCTTGATTTTTGATCTTGTTTCTTGAAGCTAGGATTTAGTCCCTTTTGAGAGAGAATGACTTAATCTTTGAATAAAATGAATAAATGATGAGATAATTGGTTATTTAGGGGTAAATTTCGTGTTTAGACTAATTAGGGCCATTGAAAAATACCCATTTACCCCTGAGAACGACTCAAAAGTTTATACTAAAAAACACGATTTTGGGCCCTGGCGCGACATGCTGCTATCATGCCAAGACACTGGAAAATGACAATTGGGAATGTGGCTGGTGGTGCAACGCGGTTGAATTACATTGCAATACTGGATGGGACCTGGAAACTCGGTGCGACGTGGTATAATTGTGTTGGCTTACTGAAAATTGACAAATATGAAAATGAGCTTTAGCGCGATGCACTGGTATCGCGGTACCTCACTGGAAACTGACAAATATCATTTTGTCTTACTCCGCGATATGCTACTGGCCTGAATTATGGTGTTTAATGACTGAAACTTAAAATAGCCATAACTTCTTACCTAGTTATCGTATTTAGGCAAATTTTATATCGTTGGAAAGCTGATTCAATTTCCTATGCAATGGCAGGCTCTAAACTAAAAAATACTGGGCATTTTGAAAATTTTATATTGGATAACTCATAAACTGAGAGTTAAGTTAAGCTTGAGAAATATGAGGTATTACAATATCTCCCCTTTGGGAACATTCATCCTCGAATGAGACTAATTAAGCTGAGACATTGATAGGATGAGTTTGAATGTTGAACATGCATATCTGATGCATGACTACATGGCTACATGACTGAACTACTGACAAACTGAGATTTACACTGAATATGCATGTCTGATGTATAGAATTTATGACTGAAGCTACTGACAAGCTGGGTTTTCATACTGAACATGCATATCAGATGCATGAGTACATGACGAACTAATTCATGAATGCATGACTGAATATACAACGGTAATGGATACCAAGTTATAATTATAGCTGAACATAAAACTGAGTAAAGCTAAGGAAGACTGTTACCTTAAGCTGGATCTGAGGATTCAGAGAAGAGGTAAGGATACTTGGTTTGTATATCTATTTCTGCTTCCTAAGTATCTCTCTCTACGGACTGATTCTACCAAAGAACTTTGACTAAGGGAACTTCTTTATTCCTTTGTCTGCAAATTTGACTATCGAAGATCTGGACTAGAACCTCTTCAACAGAGAGATCATTTTGAACATTTACATACTCTAAAAGAACTATGATTGTTAGGTCACCAATGCATTTCTTTAGCAAGGAGACCTGGAGTACTGGATGTACTGAGTCTAGAACTGAAGGCAACTCAATCTCATAAAGTACCTTTCCAAAATGACTGAGAATTCTATAAGAACCGATATAACGGGGACTAAGCTTTCCCTTCTTGCCGAACCTCTTTACTCCTTTCATGGGAGAGATTTTTAGGAACACAAAATCACTGATCTCAAACTTGAGATCCTTTCTTCTCACATCTACATATGATTTCTGTCAGCTATAGGAAGCCTTAAGTCTTTCTTTGATTAACTGAACCTTCCCTAAGGCATCGAACGTTAGGTCGGGCCCTACTACTGTGGCCTCACCTATATCAAACCAACCAATTGAAGACCTACATCTCCTAATGTAGAGAGCCTCAAATGAGTCCATGTGAATACTGGAATGATAGCTTTATTATATGCAAACTCGATTAAAGGCAAGTGGTCATCCCAACTACCCTTAAAATCTACAACGCATGCTCTTAGCATATCTTCTAGAGTCTGAATGGTCCTTTCTTCTTGAACATCTGTCTGAGGGTAGACGGGTGTACTGAGATGAAGTTGGGTACCAAGACCCTTTTGGAATACTTTCCATATATGAGAGGAGAATTGGGTACCTCTATCTGAGATAATGGATACTAAAACTCCATGTAACCTGACCAACTCTCTGATATAGAGTTTGGTGTAGTCCTTGGCTTAATAGAAAGTCTGAATTGGCAAGAAATAAGCTGATTTAGTCATCCTATCTATGAAAACCCAAATAGATTCATGATGACGACGAGTATGAGGCAAACCCGTTACAAAGTCTATGTTCACTTTTTCCCATTTCCATGTGGGAATACTGAACTCCTGCATGGACCCACTAGGCTTTTGGTGCTCAATCTTAACTTACTGACATGTAGAGCATTTAGCTACAAATTCTGCAATATCTCTCTTCATCCCACTTTACCAATAGATCTCTTGCAAATTGCAGTATATCTTAGTGGCCCTTGGATGAATCGAGTAACGCGCACCATACGCTTCTACAAGAATTTTATGCCTCAAGTCGTCTACACCTGGCACACATAGCCAACCCTAGAAATGCAATACACCAGCATCCCCTTGGAAGAAAACCTCTACTTTCTAATCTCTGACTGACTCTTTCAACTTAACAAGACTGGGATCTCTATCCTGCTTTTCCTTCACCTTGAAAATTAGAGAGGATTCGAAACTATTTTGAACCCACACACTACCTTCTGCTGAATCGACTAAGCAGACACCTAGTCGGGCAAGCTGATGAACTTCCTAATACAAGATCTAAACATAATACACAAAATTATGGACTCAAGACACAAAAATCAGCAACCACAAGACAAAGAAAACAACACAATAAGAAAGGGGATGAAGAAGAGATACATAAAAGTAAAGATCGGCAATAAGACCCTTACTATCATCAATGATTAGCACAAGAAAGTGTATCAAACCTTCAAAAATACCTCATAAATGGTAGTTCAAACCTCACTCTTAGGTGGACCAAAGGAATTCACACTCCTCAATTACACCTTTCTTGCCAATTGATCAACACAAGTGAAATCCATCAAATGTATTAATCTCTCAAGTTTGGATGTCTTTTTGAAGACCTACACTAAGATGGATTTTCCAAGCCCTACACTAAGGGAAGAAACTACACTAAGAGTAATAATCAATTTCAATTCATCCAAGTCTTATGAAAATGGAAGCTAAAGGTCTATTTATACTATTACAAAACAATGTCTAAAATACCCTTAATGAAGGGTGCTCCTTTGGAGTGTAAAAAAGTAGTTTCAAAAGACCACAATATCCCTAATTTGAGACGCCTTTGAAGTGTATTCAAGTCTGCCTTGGAGTGTATTCAAAGCTCTTCTTCACATTTTAGAAATAACTCTCTTGGTTAAAGGCATCATGCTCTCATAAGCTCCCATTTGCATGAACAAAGCTTGAAAAGGCTCCAAAAGAGTCTTCAATCCGAAACTTGAACCTTGGACAAAAGCTTGTACTTTTGGTGCTCCTTGTGCTTGTATCATCCTCTCCATCTTAAAAGGAATTTGTCCTCAAATTCAGATCTCGCAAAACCAAAGAGAGAAGAAAATAAGCACACAATCCTCTCGGTAGGAGGGTTAGCATTAGTATCACAATTACATCATCACTCTAAGGTGGTTCACATTTAACATACATCCATGCATCCTTGGTATTTGGCATGAAAAGCTTGGTATAAAGGATACACATGAAGTGAATGAAATCCACATTAAAAGGTAATGACCATGATATGAAACCACACCTCCCACATCTCAAAGGTATTCTGGGGTCAAAGAGAAGTAGTAAAAAGTGTCTAGGTTTAGGTTAGCCATTCCTTTTACTAGATAATCATGTTCGCAAATACCAAAACCAATCACCCTTAAGAGAAAGATATCATTCAAGACTAAAGAGTTGTGGTCTAAAAATCTCCTCCTAGGAACAAGCACACTTTTATTCACAAATTCGCCAAACAAATAATCATCATGAACAAGACTAGTGGAATGGTTTTCATCACACAAATTCAAGGGGTTAAGTTTCATATCATGATCAACATTACAAGAATGAGCACCAAATTGAAGACTTTCAATTCCACAATTCACATATTCAAGTAGTGGACTATTCATAGGAGCACATTGATCAATGTACAAATTAAGAGAGCTATTAGGAGGAGAAGCATGCACCCCTATATCAAGCAAACCCAAGACCAACACACTAAAGGGTACATCAAACATTTCAAGGTCAAAGAAGGGTAATGAGTAGCGTTCAGAGTAAGTTGATCATTGTTCATAACAAAAGAGCTACTAAGGAGAAGTATATGTGTAACTACTTCACAAGACACTAGATCACACCATTTTAAATTCAAGGAAGTGTAGAGACTAGTGAAATCACCTCGGGTAAAGCTTTGGCAGTCCACTTTTTTGGCGCTCTTGGTCAAAAGTATCTCTAGTTCATTTCTCATGCTTTCATGTGGAACTTCTTTTGGATCCTTCTTGATTATTATTTAATCTAGTACCTACACATAAGAAGAATCAAAGCTAGGCAAAATGCTAGATTTTGGGTTAGGAAGTGAAAAAGGTTCTTTGTGGACAAGATCCACAATCAAGCAATTTTTTTTCTTTTCTACTTCACAACCCGCGGTTTCACTTTCCCTTTCCTTATTTTCTTCACATTTTTCTTGTACCTCAACATCAAACATCTCTCCATCTTGAAAACCGACCTCATCACCCTAGAATTTTATCACTATCTTTTCTCTTAGTTGTATAGGGTGATTTTGGTTTAGCGGATCTTAGAGAGGAGGCATTGGATTACATTGGTGATGTATTTGAATTTGTGGAGTGTGGTGTCCTTGGTAAAGTGAATTTGGGACTTGGTGGTTTGAATTTTGTGGAGGCTTTGGTGGATATAATCTATCAACCCTCGCTTTCATTCTAATCACACCACCCACCAAGGATACCATTTCACCCCTCATAGAATCCACATTACTTCTCAAGGAATCATTATCATTCTTTATTTCCCTCCTCAAGGCATATTACCACTCCTCATTTCTAGAGCAAAGGCCTCAAACTGAGCCATCAAGGCTCCAATAGCATTATTTCCCAAAGGTTGGGAAGTAGTACCTTCGGATTCCATGGAAAATGTACCTAAAAGAACAAAAAAAACAGCAAGAAACACAACCTACAAAATGAGCAAACAAGTTAGTTCAAAAGCCTCACCACACTCTCACTCAACCTCACCTCAAACTTGGCTTGACAAGTGTTGAATAATTGGCAATACTTGGCAAGTTACTTGTGTGGTGAATAACCTTTGGTAAGAAATTGATTTTTGTTTGATATGACTCAAATAAAATGATGTACGGACTTGAACTAACGAACTACTACGAATTCAAAAAATGAGAAAAACACACAAAAATCGAAGACACAAAACGAACGGACTCTAATCTAATTACCAAACTAGTAGGTACTTACTAGCTTACTAATTAGGGATAGAACCAACAAAATTAAAACTAGAAATAACAATTAGAAACTAGGAAATCTAAATTTAGAACTCAATTTGGTTGTTTATATAGTGATGATGTGACAGCTTGTGATTTGACGTCACTTTTTCAAAATTTTCAATTTTCAAATTCTTGTCTCGACAAAACAACACTTAGGGAAGGAAGAGAATTCATTTGGAGGGGAAAATATTCAAGTTTGAAGCCTTTTCAAGCTTCAAAATGTATTAGAAATGAATTGGTCCCCGCTTGTACTTGGAATTGTACTTGAAGATTCCTTTTGTCTTTGTTGTTTTCTTCTTTTGGCAAGACTAGGAAGCTTCTTGAAAATATCCTTGAACAACTAGATATGAAGATTAAGGAAGAACAATATGAATATTCAAGAGTTGACCAAGGTTTGACCACTAGGCAAATGAACCCCGAATTCAATTTTTCTTTTAGATCTAGGTTCATTAGGCCAAGGTGAGCTCAAATAACAAAAAATCACCACTCAAACCCAAAATGGATATCACCTCCAAAAGATTTAAACAAGTCACAACAATGACGGATCTAGCTCAAAAAACAACTACATCTTGTTCCAAACGTAGATCTGGACTCCCTAGGTGCTAGGGAACAAGAATCTAGCAATTGAAACCAACAAAATAACACAAAATTTTGTAGATCTAACTTGCAAAAATCTGTCCAAGAACCAAAAACATGAAATACCTTTTTATTTTATTTTATTTTCTTGACTCTAGATTTTTTTTGTGGAGATTTTCTTAGATCCAAGGCTTAGAGTTGTGGGAACAACTCCAAAACATGAATTTGATACCAAATGATACAAGATCTAAACCTAATACACGAAATTATGGACTCAAGACTCAAAAATCAGCAACCACAAGACAAAGAAAACAACACAATAAGAAAGGGGATGAAGAAGAGATGCATAAAAGTAAAGTAGGTAATGAGACCCTTACTATCACCAATGATTAGCAAAAGAAAGTGTATCAGACCTTCAAATACGCCTCATCAATGATAGTTCAAACCTCACTCCTAGGTGGACCAAAGGATTTCACACTCCTCAATCACACCTTTTTTGCCAATTAATCAATACAAGTAAAATCCATCAAATGTATTAATCTCTCAAGTTTGGATGTCTTTTCCAAGACCTACACTAAGATGGCTTTTTCAAGCCCTACACTAAGGGAAGAAACTACACTAAGAGTAATACTCAATTTTAATTCATCCAAGTCTTATGAAAAATAGAAGGTAAAGGTCTATTTATACTATTACAAGACAATGTCTAAAATACCCTTAATGAAGGGTGCTCCTTTGGAGTGTAAAAGGTAGTCTCAAAAGACCATAATATCTCAAATTTGAGGCACCTTTGGAATGTATTCAAGGATAACTTGGAGTGTATTCAAAGCTCTTCTTCACATTTTAGCAAATACACTCCCTTGGTTGAAGGCATCATGCTCTCATAAGCTCCCATTTGCATGAACAAGGCTTGAAAAGGCTCCAAAAGAGTCTTCAATCCAAAACTTGAACCTTGGACAAAATCTTGTACTCTTGGTGCTCCTTGTGCTTGTATCACTTCCTAAACTAAATTTTTCTTACTGTTCTCAACATGAGCAACACTACCAATAGACAGTCTACTGAGAGCATCAACCACTACATTGGCTTTGCTAGGATGATAAAGAACAATCATGTCATAATCTTTCAATAATTCTAACCACGTTCTCTGACTCAAATTAAATATTTCTGGGAAAATGCATGTTGTAAGCTCTTGTGATCTGTGAACACATCTACATCCACCCCATACAAATAGTGCCTCTAAATATTTAAGGCAAACACTATAGCTACTAACTCAAGATCATGAGTCGGATAATTCTTCTCATGGGGCTTAATCTGTCTAGAGGAGTAGGCTATGACCTTACCTCTCTGCATGAGGACACAACCCAAACCTACTCTGGATGTATCACAGTATACAACAAAACCATCTGAACCATCTAGTAGAGTCAAAACTAAGGCTGAGGTGAGTCGAGTCTTCAACTCCTAATAACTCTTCTCGCAGGAATATGACTACTGAAACTAGACTTTTTTCTGAGTCAATCTGGATATAGGGGATGCAATAGATGAAAATCCTTTAACAAATCGAGGGTAATAGCCATCTAAAACTAAGAAACTCCTGATATCTAATGGAGAGATAGGTCTAGGCCAGTTTTTCACCGCTTCAGTCTTTTAAGGATCAACTCTAATGTCATCACCAGAAATAATATGACCAAGGTATGCTACTGACCTTAGCCAAAATTTGTACTTACTGAATTTGGCAAACAACTGAATAGTTTTGAGAGTCTGAAGTATGATTCTGAGGTGATCTATGTGATTATTATCGCTATGGAAATAGATAAGAATGTCATCAATAAAGACTATAACGAACATATCTAAGTACTATTTAAACACGTGATTCATTTTGTCCATGAAAGTTATAGGGGAATTAGTAAGACCAAAGGACATGACTAGAAACTCAAAGTGACCATACCGGGTTCTGAAAGATATTTTTGGAATGTCATATTCTCTGACTCTGAGCTGATGATAGCCTGATCTTAGTTCTATCTTTGAAAAGTAAATGGCACCCTGAAGTTGGTCAAACAAGTCATTGATTCTGGGAAGTGGATATTTATTCTTGACTGTGACTTTGTTCAACTGATGATAGTCAATATATATTCTAAGAGAACCATCTTTCTTATGCAAGAATAGAATTGGTGCACCCCACGAGGAGACGTTGGGTCAGATGAATCCCTTATATAAGAGATCTTTTAACTGTTCTTTTAACTCTTTGAGTTCTGCTAGAGCTATTCTGTACAGAGAAATAGATGTAAGCTGAGTATCTAGAAGAAGGTCTATTCCGAGGTCAATTTTCCTAATAGGAGGAACTCCAAGAAGATCATTGGGAAACACATCTGAGAATTTATTTACTACTGGAACTATCTCAAGGCTAGAAGTTTCTGAACTAGTGTCCTTGACTCACACAAGATGATAGACATATCCCTTAGATATCATTTTTCTCGCTCTAAGGTATAAAATCAACTAACCCTTAAGCGTTGTGGTACTACCTCTCTATTCAAGGAATGGTTCATTTGGAAACTAAAAATGAAAAATTTTATTTCTACAATCAACTGAGGCATAGTATGAATGGAGCCAATCTACGTCGAGAATGACATCAAAATTTGCCATCTCTAGCTCTACAAGGTCTGCTGAAGTAACTTTTTAAGATATCATAATCAGACAGTTTCTGTATACCTATCGAGCTATGATAGATTTACCCACTGGGTAGAAATAAAGAAAGGCTCTGCTAGGATTTCTGGACTGACTCTAAAGTTAACGACTATATAAGGAGTTACGAAAGATAAAGAAGCTTCTAGATCTGAAATCGCATAACTATATTAATGGAAGATATGTAATGTACTAGTGACCACATCAGGAGAATTTTCCTGATCTTGTCTGGATTGAAGTGCATTAAGCCTGTTTGGGCGTTGCCTACTGGTGGCACTAGAAGTGGCATCATGTTGATTCGGGTGACCTAAATGAGCTGAAGAACGAGTAAGATGACCCCGAGAACCTGACTAAGGACAATCTCTGAATCTGTGGCCTGGTTTGCCACACCCAAAACAAACATCACTTCCAGCTCTGCAAATACCCTTGTGGTTTCTGCCATATGTCTAATGAAGAGGATTTGTTCTAGCACTACTGACTCTACCCTGATATTTAGAGCCTGGAGCCCTATCATTATTACTATTTCTGCACTTAGATACTGGAGCACTGGATGAGGACGGAGCTGGAACTGAAGATTTTGGATGAAATTGGGAACGGTTACCACTCTCTAACTTAGGCTGATTGAAATTAAAGCTATCTATTCTAGCTTTCTTATTCTGCCTCTCTCTCTCTTTCTATTCTTACCCTCTTCTATCTGCTGAGCATGGACTATAATCCTAGATATGTCCATCTCCTTAATCAACATCGTTGTTCTACACTCCTTAACCATACTATCTGACACCCCAGATACAAACTTGCTCATTCTGGACCTACAATCTATATTACATGGGGAGCATACCTGCCTAACTGAGTAAACTTAAGGGAATACTTTTTCACGCTCATACTACCTTGCCTGAGGTTTATGAAATCTAACACCTTGGCTTCTCTCAACTCTAAGGGAAAGAATCTCTCTAGGAAAGCAGTAACCAACTCTTCCCACTCAATGGGCTTTATATCTGTGCCCCTGTCTACCTTACACTACTTAAAACACATATAAGCTACATCTTGTAGCTGATAGGCAGTTAACTCAGCACTCTCACGGAAGTTACTCCCATGATGTCTGTGACTTTTTGAACCTAATCGAGGAACTTCTATGGATCCTCATCTGGCTTAGATCCTGAGAATAGGTGAGGATTCATTCGGGTGAAGTCCTAAATCCTGGATGCAACAGTATTGGCTATTGGGTTGGCCAGAACAGCAGCTGGCCGTTCATTCTAGGCTGCTACAGAATTGGCTAGAGTAGGGAATACAGCTCTAAATTCATCATGGGAGACATGCTCGTCCAGGGGATCTGACTGAATGGGCTGAGGTGCTGACTGATTTTTGGTTCTCCTTTCATTAGTCTTTTTGGGAGGTATGTTCTATAAATGAAAAGGAGGAAATAAATTAGACTGATAGTTTAACTTGAGCTCATGCTCACTCGCATAACATGAATACTGAAAGAAGGAAAACTTTTCCTAAAACATCTCATAGCCTCCTATCCATAAGTATGGCGCGCTACACACCTATGTACAAGACTCTACTAGATGTGGATTTTAGAATTCCTAGGACACTATTAAACCTTACACTTTGATACTAAGTTTGTAATGCTCGAGTCTGTACCCCAGATGCTACACGATGCTTACGACCCCAGAGAACCACAAGCTAACCCATGACTGATATCTGCTGTGAGTACTGAAATATGATACTATAATAAACACAGAAAATAGGCTGAAATGCTATAAGATTTAAATTTGTAAATACTGCTAAAGTGTATCAATTAAAATAAAAATCTATAAAATTGAATACTGTCTGAAAACTAGTCTGAAAAGCCTCTAACTGAAACTGTCTAAAAGTGGAGTTGATAGGATAATCCCCCAACTAACTCTATCTACTGAAAATTGAGTCTACTAAAATAATAAAATAAAAGAATATTCTCAAATGATGAGGACTCACTGCTAATCTATTGTTGTTGGCTGAATCTGAATCGATCTATGCGTGGTCGAGGACCTGAGCATTCGAACGTATGATATGAGACATCATAGCGCAAAGAAAGAGTATGCGTCAGTACATGGAATATACTGGTATGCTATATGAGGTAAGGCTGAATGCAAGGGTTCATATGCATGAACAATAACTGACTATATGATATAGAGTAAGTGATTATGAGAATACATGGATAACTGATACTATTGTAAATGCTGAGTATGCACTCATGTGCTTATAAATAAATACTATGACTAAGCTTGTCTGAAGCTAAGTCCTAAATTCTGATACAAAGTAACTGATAATTGATTTACTGATACTGGTTGACTGTATCTAATAGTCATGATTCTGTAAAACTGAACTGAGTTCTATTCTGAAGAGTGATACTGAGACAATGGGAGGTAATTATCTAACTAATATGCCCCAAATAAGATAACTGAGTTGGGGTCCAACTTGTGACCCCAGTTAGAATGGTGTCAGTACCATGCCATAGGTAAAGACACTAGAGAGTTACCCTCATCTGGTAGGTACTCTAATGAGAATGGTGGAACCCTCATCTAACAGGTTAAAAAACCTCATCAACCCTCAACTGGCAGGTTTAGTGTCTCAACCTATGCTGGCTATGTAATTCTAGAAAGCAAGGATTTCTTCTAAGGATCACACCCTCTGCTGACAAGTGAGTCCTTATCCTTGGGTTCACTCGGTGCTAAATCCTACTCCCAACCGAAAGACACTGAACTGAGTATACTAAACTGGAATGGACTGATACTTAGTTTACTGAGTTTTCTTGAGTTCTGTAATCGACTGAGTTCTACTGAGTTTTGTAACTAACTGAGAGTACTACTGATCGTGACATGACTGAGATTCTGTAACTGACACTCACTCTAGGTAAACAGCTAAATTATTGGGTATTAAATACCCCCAGGACTCGATAGCATAAAAAAGGCATAGTATAATCTTGAAATACATATCAATGTACACTTGTCCATAATTCACTCATAGAGGCATTTAATCAAACACTTGTAATGCATCTACTTATACATGAATGGAGAATACATGCAATCATGTTATAATGGCACTATTTCATTCATAAGGCATTTTATCAAACACATGGAAAGGCATAACTGAATCATTAAATCATAAACACTTAGGGTTGACATGGTTTCAACAATCAACTTGCAAAATAAAGGGTTTATCGGGAAGATCATGTAATTCAACACATAGAATGATTAGTTTTATAAAAGCATGTAATTTAAACATGGACAAAAACCCAACACTAACATGAACATGGATTCAATTCAATTCAAGCATAGAAGTTCATAATTCAACAATCTTGTATTTTGAAAATGGATTCGTGGACTCTATGAGTGAAAGGAACCCATAGATGAACACCTAACATACCTTAATTTATTAATTATTAAAGGTTCTTGGAGGGACTCTTGATTTTTGCTCTTGTTTCTTGAAGGTAGGGTTTAGTCCCTTTTGAGAGAGAATGACTTAATCTTTGAATAAAGTGAAAAAATGATGAGATAATGGGTTATTCAGGGGTAAATTTCATGTTTAGACTAATTAGGGTCATGGAAAAATACCCATTTACCCTTGAGAATAACTTAAAAGTTCATACTGAAAAACCCAATTTTAGGCCGTAGCACGATGCGTGGCTATCATGCCAAGCCACTAGAAAATACAACTGGGAATGTGGTAGGTGGCACGATGTAGTGGAATCATGTTGTAATACTGGATGGGACCTGGAAGCTCAACGCAATGCGGTTCAATCGCGTTGGCTCACTGGAAATTGACAAATACAAAAATAAGCTTTGGCACAATACGCGGTATCATGGTACCTCACTGGAAACTGGCAATTGCCATTTTGTCTTACGCCGTGATGCGCTACTATCCTAAATTACGATGTTTAATGACTGAAACTTAAAATAGTCATAACTTCTTACTCGGTTATCGGATTTAGGCAAATTTTATATCGTTCAAAAGCTAATTCAATTTCCCACACAATGGCAAGCTTTAAACTGAAAAATACTGAGCGTTTCAAAAATTTTATATTGAATAACTCATAAACTGAGAGTTAAGTTAAGCTTGAGAAATACGGGTATTACAAAAAATAAGGGACTTCTATCTGCTTAAACAACATCTAGCTTAGGAAAAACAAATGTTTGGTTGCTGATGAATAGAAAAAGGTTTATATCACTTGGGGTTAACGTAAAAATTAAAGGACGAAATTGCCCTTGGAGTTACTTGGCAAGTTACTTAGTGTGGGGTGTAAGGGATTTATTTTACATATATGAAACTGATGGATAAAGGGGAGTTTTAATGTGTGAAAATGACAAAGACAGAGATACTTGTAACTAATTAAAAAATAGGGGACTTCAATCTACTGAAATAAAGTCTATCTTAGGAAAAATAAATGTTTGGATACTAATGAATAAAAAAGTTTTATGTCACTCGTGGTTAAGGAAAAAATGAAAGGATGAAATTGCCCTTGGATTTACTTGGCATGTTACTTAGTGTGAGAAGTTAAATAAAGGGATTTATTTTATGTATGTGAAACTGATAGAGAAAGGGGAGTCTTAATGTGTGAAAAATAATGAAGATAGAGAGACTTGTAACTGATGGAAAAATAAGGGACTTCTATCTGCTGAAATAACATCTGGCTTAGGAAAAACAAATGTTTAGATACTGAAGAATATAAAAGGTTATATCACTCGGCGTTAAGGTAAAAATAAAAGGATAAAATTTCCTTTGGAGTTACTTGGCAAGTTACTTAGCGTGAGATGTTACAATACATCCCCTATAAAATCATTCATCCTCAAATGAAGGCTATAAACTCATGAAAAAATGAAAAAAAATTCTACGCGCAAGAATTAGTGAGTGAGACTTAACATAGACATGACATAGGACATGGGTTTCAGGGACATAATGGTAATAACTTAAGACATGAATTCATAGAAATCATAAGCATGAACCATTGGCATATCTTAGTTACCTGAATAGGGTTCATAGGGAATGAATGACATGATGAAGACTTGGACATATTCCCATTCGATATGAAGCTATATGACATAAAACGACAGTGGATTAGACATAAGAATAGGAGTATTTTCACCTCTAATACTGGTACCTCAGGTCTTAGAAATACCTTTCATAGTTACTCTTTTATTCATCTAAATACCATACTTCATTGTTTTCAACTTACATGGGCACATACAGATACTAAGATACTAAAAGTTGGCTCTAATTGCTAAATCTTACAAAATTTAATCCTAACTCAGAGGTACAAGATACCACACCTAAAACAATATTCTAGTCTAAATTTTAGGATCCTATATTCTATTTCTCTTAAGGAACCTTTATGTTAATTGTTGACTTGCTCTTAGGTTTGTTCTAAAACTCAGCAAGGTCTCTCTTGCATCTACAATTATCTCTAAAAATACTACTTTTTCTCATTGAAAAAACTACTATCCTCATGTTCTAATTAAGAACTCACAAATTTCATCATGCATTTACCCATATAGGTATCAACATGATATCCAAGTCTATCACCATAACCACTTTATGGTATCTTTAAAGTTAACACTATATTAAAAAAAAAACAAAGATATCCTCATAATTTCATGAACTCCTACAGAGAGGAACACCATATGACCTCATCTTACTATTACATATAGCAAATCCTCATCTCACACTTTATCCATACTTATGATTTTAGATGGAACTAGTATACCGCAATCATCACAATAAGGGCCATCTATTCATCTCCTTCCAAATAACTACTCAACCGATACCACACAATTGTCATGTCAGAAGGAATGTCACTAAATCACTAGAGTGTGAGCATAAAAAATAAAAGGGATACTATTCAATAACTGTTATTACTTATTATGACCTTGCAACACCAGATGAGGCATGGGAATAAAGCAGAATAGGAACGAACACCTCATATACCAAACATCTAAGGAGTGAATAAAGAGTCATTCTGGCCATATGGATAATTTTTCTCTACATAATTAATATCATAAAGTATTATTTCTTAGGACTGAACCTAACATAAAGCATGGGGTTTTGGCTCAAGAACAACGTAGCATAGAACCTGGACTTCTAGAACCTTAGAGTAATATTAGGATCATGGTGTGAAGTTATTATTTTCTATGCAAGGGTTAGAACATGGACATGAGTTTGCAAATAAAATTTCAATCATAGACATAGGCATGACATAAATGCATAAGACTTAGGTAGAGTGTAACTTGGCTAAAGTCATGAAATATGCAAGAATGAGATTGAATCGTAATGAAACTCTTTGTCTCTTTTTTCTGAAAACCCTTACTATCTGCATCCCAAGACCCAATTTTGTTCCTTACCCTATTATCTCCCCCTTAGGTCAAAGTAGATATTTAAAGTATGTGAACCTATTCTAAAATCTGAGTTATCATCACCTTACTTCCCTGATAGACTATATCTTTAGGTACACCACTTCCTCTATACTCGATCTTCTCTTTTTAGTTTGCTAACATCACACCTCTAAATTCATATCCATCCACTCCAATGGAAATTAAAATTGTACTAAGAGTCTCAACATCATCCATTTATAATCGCCTCAATTAAGCTCTCAAGAGAACCATATACTATATACTTAGGCTTTCCATCACTTAGAATCTCAAGGGTACTAACTAGGCACACATAGAAATTAATACCTTAGAATCTCATATAACAACATACTACTTGGGTACCCTTTTTTTTATTAAAACTTAGGGCTCTTCTTTATCTAAGAACTCAGCTACAATTCACTATTTCACCTCTATTCCACATATATGTTATTTTTGCATATTCCTACTATCCCTAAATTATCGAACTTAAGCTCTTCCAAACACAAAAAAAAAAATCAAGCCTAGTAGATCTATTTTTCAAAACTAGTGCTATCGCGCTTATAAAACCATTCTTTCATCGATGTAGTCATCTGAAGTTCCAGATTAGTGTATAGAAATAAACAAGGATGCAAAAATTATCTAGTTATACTAAGCCAATCTGTAGCTCAAAAGAAAATAAGGAACCCCTGTTCCATTTAAAGTTCATAACAAAATAGTCAATCTAAAATATCACACCATTTATCTCATTGTAGCCTACAAGTACCTTCTCCTTCACAACATTACTACCACTACCTACTGACATAATGACAAACCATAAAAAACTTATTCCCTAGAAAATGTATATCCAAGTTATTGTATTACCCCGTACTATTCTTAGCTCAGTTCAGCTATTAGTTGCATGCATAAGGGGCTTAAGGTATGAAATATTCACTAAGTGTTTGGGACTTAGTTATTTTTAAGGCTTCTAAACTTTAAGGATTTTTAATTTGGTTTTCTCGCCCTCAAGATATTGGTTTTTGAGTTAATTCATATTCAGGAGTGTAAGAAGCATGTCTTGGAGAAGTTTTAGATTTTTTGGATGAGGTTTGGGTCATGTTTAGATTACAAAACTAGAGGGTTACCACGATAAGGTTGTGTCACGGTAATAGTCCTATTCTTATGTTCACCGCATCATGATTAGGGAAATTATTGACCGCGATTAGACCGCATCGTGGTAAGCTTGTTGCCTCCAGTTTTGACTTTAAATGGTTAAGGGGAAATTGGGTCTTTTCCCCTCAATCAAAATCATCCATAACATAAATTGGGACATCAATTAGGGTATTATTTGCCCTTCTTATACAAATCCCTCTCAAGAAAACCCTCATTTTTTTCCAAGAGCAATAATTCAATTCCTTTCTCCCCAAGAAATCAAGAATTCTAGTTCCCTTAGTTCAAAAAAGTATCAATATTGGTGTTTCACTTTCAAGTTGAAAGGTTAAGGTATGTGTGATGTTCAACCATGGGCCCCTTTTCACCCATGGAGTACAAGAATGCTTTTTGTTTTAACTAATGAGTTTTTACATGCTCAAGTTGAATTATCCCCATGAAGTTCATGTTGATTTCAATTATAAGTTATGTTTATAAGTGTTTTCAAGTGGAATGATCCATTACATGTTTTGACTGTTGAAATCTTCACATTAAATTCCTAATTCATGATTTTAGTCTTGTAATCATGTTGTCCTCACATGTTTTACCCATTCCCATGATTAAGTTCATGACTCTCATATGTTTGATGAAATGCCTAAGTTTTGGATTTTGAACAATGATCTATGACTATGGTTTTAGAGCTTTTTATATGGTATTATTATTATTTTCAGTCAGTGCTGGTAGATTTTCAACACTTGATACCAATGTGTTTTACATGATTTTCATATTTTTAAGTATGATTAAGTTAAACCATGATTATTCCTACTTATTCAGTTATTATGATCATAATAAGCACTACCAATTATGAGATCATGTTCAGTTAAGCTTAGTTTAACTCAATTCTAGTGTCAGTTAAGTTGAGAGTAGGATTTAGCATCAAGAGAATATAGGGGTGGTGGCATCCCCGTCAGTCAGGTAGAGTCATTAGTAGCATTCCCTGTATTCTAAAATTATGTCACCAACATAGGATAAGAAGATTCACCCATCAATTTAGGCTTGAATTTCTCTCAGGGGTCACCCATTAATTTAGTCTTGACACCCTAGTCCTTCGAGACACCGGAGTACTGAATCCACACAGCTAGTGTTAGTACCTGTGGTACAGTACTGATACCCGTCTTACTGGGGTAACATGTTGGACCCTAATTAGCTCAGATTAGGGTATGTTGGTTATATTATAAACCCCACAGTCTCAGCACAGTATTTTAGTTTATTCTCGATTAAGGTTTGCTTGACCAAGTGTACAGACTCTCGGTTATTCAATTATATAATTTACAGTCCTTCATATTTCAAACTTATTTTAGATTGCAGATTTATGCTTGGTCTTGCATTCTCAGATTTCACAGTTTTCATTTATTCATGTTCAATTATCTCATGTTGTTCAGTTAGTTCTTATTTCATATGTATAGTACCCTATGTATATCAGCCTAACCTTATCTCATAAACTAGTACATTCAAAGTACTGACTGCATACTCTTCTTTGAGCTATGATGTCTTATATAATAGGTTTAGATGTATAGTTTTCCAGCTGCATTTAGATAGCTCAGCTTATTCTAGCGGCCATAGAGGTGAATCCTCATCCATCGCTGACATGTTATGATTATTCAACTATTTTAGTATTTCATTTTATCCAGTCAATCGGAGTTAGTTGGGGGTCTATCCCATCAACTCCTTGGTCAGTTTAAAGGCTTTCAGATGTTCAGACAATCAGTTAGACAGTCAGTTAGTAACTTTCAGTTCTTATCAATTGTTTTAGATATTCAATGTATCTTATTTTAGTATTCAGATATACATTACCTTCTTAGTTTATCTTCCACATATATGTTATGTTCATATTTTATTCAGTGATCATAATATGTTCTAGCTCATGGGTTAGGTTATTGTTACTTGTGACTGTAAGAACCGTTGTTACAACTAGGGGGTTGCCCCGAGTCATGGCAAAGCTTGGTATCGGAGCCTAAGGTTTTAAAGTGTCCTAGGAAGTCTGAAATCCACGTTGAGTAGAATCTTGTGCATGGGTGAGAAGCGCGCCAAAATTTTGGACAAGAAGTTATGAGATGTTTTAGGAAAATTTTCCCTTCTTTCGGTATTTATGTCGTACGAATGAGCATGATCTCTATATAAACTCTCTTTCTAACTCATCCTTCATTCCGTTTATAGATAATGTCTCCTGAAAGAAACAACGGAAGATGGAAAGGGAACTATCCTGCACCAGCGTTTAGTTCAGGGAGATCCCCTGAATAAACATGTATCTCATGCTGAATTCAGAGCTTCTTTCACTACCTTAGCTCACTCAGTAGATGCTCAGAACAATCAGTAGGTTTTTGCCCCAGCTAATCCAGTGGAAAATACAGCTGCATCTAGGATTCAGGATTTCACCCAAATAAATCCCCCTTTGTTTTCAGGATCCAAGTCTAAAAAAGATCCACGTGAATATCTTGACATGGTTTAGAAGGTGACTAATATCATGGGTGTCACTTCTAGAGAGAGTGCAGAGTTGGATGCATACCAATTGTAGGATGTATCTCACACCTGGTATAAGTAGTGGAAGGAAGATAGGGGTATTGAGGTAGGGCCTATAGAGCGGGAGAAGTTTGCCATGAATTTCTTAGATAGGTTATTTCCTTTAGAGTTTAGGGAAGCTAAGGTTTAGGAGTTCATCAATTTAAAGCAAGGGAATATGAGTGTGAAGGAATACTCGCTTAAGTTCACTAAGTTGGCGAGGTATGCTCCTTCAATGGTGGCTGATAATAGGTCTAGAATGAGTAAGTTTTTTTCTGGTGTATTTGATAATGTGGTCAAGGAGTACCAGACTACTATGTTGATTAGGGAGATAGACCTATCTAGGATTATAGTTCATGCTCAGCCGATTAAGGAAGAAAATGTTAAGGAGTAAAAAAGAGAGAATAAGTAGACCAGAATAGGTAGTTATAACATTTCTCAGTAGAGGTCAGAGGGTGCAAACCGTTCTCAGTTTCGTCAGAAGTTCTCAGCCCCAGCTCCATCTTCAGCTAGTGCGCCAGTGCCGAAGTTCAGGAATGACAGTCAGGAAAGAGCGCCAGGCTCTAAGTCCTAGGGTAGTATAAATAGGGATTGTACTAATCCGCTCTACGGTAAGTCTAGTAGTAACCATCAGTGCATGTGTCAGGCTGGTAGTGATGTGTGTTTCGAATATAGAAAGCCAGGCCATAGGATTTGAGAGTGTATGGTGGTGATGTAGAAGGGTAGAAATGATCGGCAAAGAGGATGCTAAGTCCATAAGGGGGATGTATGTAACACCTAACTTACTATAAGGAGTCCTACTTTAGCAAACACAGAAGAGATGTTGGGTATATAAGTAAGCAAGACTTACTCCCTAGTGTCATATTTTGAAGCTGTGAGGGTCTAGGCCTAGAGCAGATAATATCACAAGTGGGTTGGTCCATTACATGGGTCTCTAGGGCCTTCGTGGTTTGGGATTCCCATCTCAGCTAGGGCCTCAACTCGGGTCATGACAAGAATGCTTTCAGAGCCGATCCTATGTCAGCCCAGTTGATGTGGACAAGAGTTCAAACTAAGTTTAGGCAAATCCCATTAAGGTGGGGCAAACCTCAGTCTTGAGTCTAGGAAAATCCTATTCGGTGAGAAAAACCTTAACAAGGATGCTGAGTCCATAAGAGAGGATGTATGTATCACCCCAACTTAGAAGAAGGAGTCCTAAATCACCAAAACATAAGAGGGATACCGGATATATAAGTAAGCCTTACTCCCTAGTGACACATTTTAAAGCCGTGAGGGTCAAGGCCCAAACTAAACAATATCACTAGTGGGCTGGGCTATGAGGTCTCTCGATCCTACATGATTTGGGATACCCATCACAGCCAGGGCCTCAACTTGGGTTATTACAAGAATGGTATCAGAGTCTCTCCTGTGTAAGCCTTATTGATGTGGGCCATAGTTTAAACTAAGTTTTGGTAAATCCCGATAAGGTGGGGTAAACCTCAATCCTAAATCTATGCAAATCCCATTTGGTGGGGCAAACCTCATTGAGGATACTAAGTCCATAAGGGAAGATATATGTAACACCCCAACTTAGGATAAGGAGTCCCACATCGGCAAAACATAAAAGGAATGTTGGGTATATAAGTAAGCAAGCCTTACTCCCTAGTGACACAATTTACAGTCGTGGGGGTCTAGGCCTACAAAAGACAGTATCACTACTGGGATGGGCCGTTATAGGGGTCTCTCAGGCCTTCGTTGTTTGGGATGCCCATTTCGGCCAGAGCCTCGACTCAGGTCATGAAAAGAATTCTTGTCACAGCTTGCTTACTTATATACCCAACATCCCTCCTATGTTTTGCTGATCTAGGAATCTTTATCCTAAGTTGGGGTGTTACATACATCTCCCTTATGGAATCAGAATTCTTGCTGAGGCTTTCCACACTGAATGGGATTTGCCTAGACTCAAGACTGAGGTTTGCCCCTTCTTACTGGGATTAACCTAATCTCAGTTTGAACTTTGACCCATATTGACATGGCTGACACAAGAATGACTATGATACCATTTGTCTCATGACCCGTGCCGAGGTCCTGGCTGCGATGGGCATCCCTAACCAAGAAGGCCCTAGAGACACCTTAGCCTAGCTCACTAGTGATATTGTCTGCTCTGGGCCTATTTTCTCACGGGTTTAAAACATGTCACTGGGGAGTAAGGCTTTGTTACTTATATACCCAGCATTCCTCCTGTGTTTTGTCGATGTGGGACTCTTTATCATAAGTTGGGGTGTTACATACATCCCTTCTTATCCTAAGTTGGGGTGTTACTTGGTCAATTATAAATTTTGTTAGGCTCATATTTGTAGTTTATCCAATCTAGGATCATGTTCATATGTTTTCCATTTTAGGCCACTTATCATGAATTTATCCTTTGGGACTTATGCTTGGGAAATCAACATCTTCGGGATCATACCTCATGAATGATTATAGTTACTAAGCATTTTTTGGAGTGTCATGGATAGTAAAGTGATGTTACATTACACAATATATCATCTCACAGCTTCCACCACACTAAATGAAACTAATGAACAAATTGAAGTGTTGTAGTTGAGGTTTGGAGTTCCTAACTATAAGTTGGAGTTCCCATTATGATGTCTTAACAAAATTAATTAAAATTTTATAACTTTTAGATTAAGATGAACTCTAAGAAGTTTATGTTAAAGATTACAAAACAAATGTACCACTTGATAATTTGGTTGGCAACATGGAAGAGACTAGCTACAATGGAGAGACTTTATGGATTTTGGATAAATATACCACTTGATTTTCTATTCTTTTCCATTGATATTGGATCTTTTGATCATTAGTTCTTTCTTTCTTTCTTTTTGCTCTGTTATGTTATAAGGGATATGTAAAGAAGAATATTGACCTGGTTGAGAGTACATGTAAGGGTAGGAAGCTGGAAAAACAAACTCTAATGGACATGCTTTTGGGATAAGAATAAATCTGACATAGGTGCAATCAATTTCGGGTTGGTCATTTCCATTGTGACAAAGTGTGTCGAGAAATTAAAGTTCATGTTTATAGAGACAGAGAAGGGACACGATGGTAGGCTGCCTTGCACACCTTAGAAAGGATATTGCTCTTACTTATTATCTAATGTATTTATTTAACAATAGAGCAGGATAGATTGGAATTAGTGATGTTTTCTGAACATTGCAGTGAGAGAACTAGTAGTCTGCACTGGTTCTTGTTTTGTAATTATGTACTTGGAAAAAGTAAAGAAGCATGTTGCAACTACAAGGTTGGGGCGTTGGTGTCTTAAATATGTACTGCTTGAAAGTGGACAATGTACAAAAACCATGTTATATATGTATATACAATCTCAAAACAAATACATAATAAATTCAAAGAAAGAGTATATATGCTTAGAAGTTCAAAAAGAAATTAGAGATGTCGTCTTTGATCAACAGATTATGTAATTAGTTCTCTTTGTTGAGGGCTCACTTCTTTTAAAGAATGGGGTAATCTCTAGGTCTAATCTCTACTGCCAAAAAAGATTTAGAATTCACACATCAAATCATGACGGATATTAGAATTCACAAAATTTAGAAAAAAAACATGAAATAGAGAGTTGTCTTTACACATCCCTACAACTCGTTTAAACCATTTAATGTCATTGATAAAATTTTAGAATTTCCTTTAAACCAAAATAATTTGAGAGTCATTTGGTCAATCTATCCATACTCACCCAAACAGAATAAAACTTCCCCAAGGTCTGAGGCAGTCCAACTACAAAATCCATTATGATATACTCCCATTTTCACTTGGGAATGGGCATCCTCTGAAGCAAACCACCTAGTCCCCTATGCTTATATTTCATCTACTGGCAATTCAAATACTTAGACACTAACTCTACAATATCTCTCTTTACCCCACACCACCAGTAATGCTATTTAAGGTTATGATACATTTTTACTATACCTGGATGAATGGAATAGTACGAACAATAGGCCTTCTCTATAATAGATCTAGACAAATCACCCACTCTTAGAACACAAATTCGCCCCTTAATCCTCAAAACACCATCCTGGTCCAAAATTGCCTCCTTAGCGTCACCTCGCATCACCTTATCTCTAATAATATACAATATTTCATCGTCATTCTGATGATCTAGAATCTGCTCTATCAACAAGGACCTCTCCTCCACATATGCTAAAACTCTACCTGACTCAGAAATATCAAGACGCATAAAACTGTTAGCCAACCATAGAACCTCCCTAGCTAATGGTTGCTTCTCTATACTCAACAATACAAGACTACCCATACAAACTTCCTTCCTACTCAAGGCATCCAATATTATATTAGCCTTGCCCAGATAATACATGATAGGCTCTTGGCGGCTCAAATTAGATAGAAGAGTTATGATGACAGAAGGGTCTGCAACTTAGAGTTCATGTAGGGTGAGAAGGTCATATTGAAGGTATCACCTATAAAAGAAGTGATGAGATTTGTTAGAAAAGGAAATCTCACTTTGAGATTTATTGGTCCTTTTGAGATTTTTCAGCATGTTGGTCAAGTCTCTTATGAGTTGCTTTGTCACCAGGTATTTTGGTTGTACATCTAATTTTTCATGTATTTATGTTGAAGCAGTCCATCTAGATAATTTTTATGTGATTCAATGGGACTCAATGAATTTAGACCAGAATCTGGCTTTTGAGGAGGAGCCTATAGCTATTTTAGATAGGTAGGTTAGAAAGTTGAGAACAAAGGACATACCATTAGTAAAGGTGAAGTGGACACATCATACCGTAGAGGAATCCACTTGGGAGATTGAGTTCGGTATGCATAGTAAATATCCTTATCTTTCCGACAGCCCAAGTACCTTCTTTCTCTTTAAGTTCGAGGATGAACGTTTGTTTTAGTGGTAGATAATGTAACGAACCTTCAAGTCATTTTGCAAATTTACCCTATTTTAACCCTTCTTATAATTTGTAGACATGAATTTAAGACTTACAGGAGTGAGTATTGTCGATTCTCGAAGTACTCCAAGTCTATTCAAGTCATTAATTGGGTCTTTCAGTTTTTATAAAGCTAAATCCGATAATAGTCATTCTTTGATCGAGACGATCTCAAATTAGTGTTTTAATAATTTCAATAGGTCCGGAATATACTTCATAGTCAATGTGTATATTTGGCTGATTTTCTCGAGGTTACGAATAATATCCGAAGATCTATGACGTATTTAAGATATTATTTTACTTGATGGTTTTCGACCAAATTTAAATTTTATTAAGTATTGAGACCTATTTATAAGAATAAATTATATTGGGAAGGGGTTTCCATACTTATTGATAATAACATCAAAAAGCTTTGGGGAAAAGGGGCATGACGGTTAGAATGTTGTCTTCCAATTCTCGATCTTGAAAGAAATTCTTGCCAATGTCAGATTCAGGTTAGAATTTTATGTAGAGTTATTAGTAATTGTGGTCCTGTCCTATAATTGTTTAAAGGTGGAGTGAAGTAGATGTTGACAGAGTTAAAAGAATAAATGGATTTTGATCCAATGATGACAATACTTGGCTATTATGAAAAATTTTGTTTCTACTATAATACATAGTGGCTAGGGAAAATGTGTAGTAGGTGGTGGTCATGTATGATGAATTTATCAATTGCTTTCCATTTAAATTAGGGTGATTATATTTATAGTGTATGACTTCACAGTGAATTAGTACAATTGAGTAAATTTCTATCTAACAACGCCACCTTGTACAATGAAATCAATGATTACATATCATTAGTTAAGATAATAGTTGAATTGGAAAGTTGGTGGTGCTTGTTAGTATATTTCAAATACTGGTTACATTATTGGATTTAAATTCGATAGTCTTCATACTCAATCTCATATTTTGATATTTTGCCTTAGTAGTTTTGACGAATTCAAGTTTTAGATTTAGAATTTTTAGAGTAAGAATTTATAAAATGGTTGTTATTAGATTCGTATTCTTATGGTAATATGGGTGTCATGGGAACTGTAATCTTATGTAGCTTATATATTTGGAACAAATTTTGATCACTCAGAAACTTCATGTAAGGGCAAGTTGTTAATTGATGCTTGGCTTCGCTTTGAGGCAAGTTGAGACTTTCTTAGACAATTTTTCAAAGTACTTTTTTGTTAGTTATGTGTAATGGAAGTAATGGGAAATGGGGGTCCCATATAGGTGATTGTGACGAGCATCTATGCGGGTACTGGTGTTTTTTAAGGGGATAAAATAAGTTAATTATATGTTTTGAATTGATTTTCCCTATTTACTAGCCTGATGGACCTATTTGCAATGGTAAGTAAATTGTTGAAAAAGCTAAATAATGAGAATACTCTTTCTTAATAAGTTGAGTTGACTTTGAAATTGATGTATGATCTGACTTGAGACACGAAGTGCTTTACTTGACTTTATTGTTGATTTGGGATCGGAGTACATGTCTGCACAATATATTTATTGGGATTGGAGTACATGCCTGCACAATATATTTATTGGGATCGAACTGCACACCTATGTAATATATTTATTGGGACTGAAGTACATGCCTACACAATATATTTATTGGGATCAGAGTGCACGCCTGCACAATATATTTATTTGGATAGAAGTACATGCTTGCAGAATATATTTATTGGGATCGGAGTACACGCCTACGTAATATATTTATTGACATCGGAGTGCGCGCATTCATAGTACATGGACCTTGTGATTCCCCCAATGGGTCCTGACCTTGAAGTAATTGCTCGGTAGGTGTGTACACTACATATACATTGCATTTCATAGCACTGCATTGATTCATTTTGGTTCGGATTGATTAAGGTGTATTTTTTGTGTTTTTACTACTTATTAAGTACTCATATATATATTACTTATTTCACTGTGTTGAGGACTTCTTAGATTGTGTTATGATATCGTTATGTCTGTTAGACTTGATTATTTATTTAGAATCCAATGGCTTTCATGAGTGCAGGTTGTATGATTGTCTTTAAATGATTAACATGGTGTTTCTCTCACCACTTTGAATTCAGATCGGTCAATGATGCTTGTTGTGTACACGTGGTTCCGTAATCACCCCTAGCTTTTTTTGCACCTTACATGCATGTACAGATCTAAAAACCTTGGGGCATTGATTTATGTGGTTTCTTATTTGTTAGCATCATTTGAGATTTGAGGTAGTTGTTGCTGGCTTTAGAGACTACTGAAATCTCCTTCAGCCTTATCCTTATGCATTTTCCGCATTTTGAAATACTCAAACTTTCTTTGGTTCTGTAATTAGTGGCTTGTATTATTGACTTCCAGATTTGGGAATATCTATGATTTGATTTTACTAGCCTATTAATCTACTTATGAAATTATTCGGGATTGGTTATGTTCCTATTTTCTTCCATTTCTATGAGTTTGGGATGTTGTTCTTGGAATTGGATATTTGTCTTACCTATGATGGTGGGTAGGATAGGTGCCATCACGGTCTCGAATTTGGACCGTGACATTTGGGCTATAAATGATAAGCACACTTTGTTAAGCTCAAGATATTGTTATATTCTCGAGGCTAAAATAAGTGTCACTAATGACGTGGTATGCCAAGTCAAGTGAAGGAGCCAATAGGACCATGCCACATGTCTAAATAATGCAACAGGCCTAGTGAAATAAAAAGCCCATAAAAGACATCATTCCACTTAAATTTGATTGGTCAAGGGAAATTCACCTTCACTATGACTCTTTCCTTCCTACAACTATAAATAGGGGTCTCATAATACAAAATAAAAAACCAATGACTCTAACAAGAAGCAAGAGAAAGCTCGTGGATCAAACACCGCAATTTCTCTACAACGCTTAAGCATTCAAATCCAGTTCATCGGATTCAAGATCAAGACCACAAGATTCAAGAACAAGCCCAAAAGCCCTTGAATTCAAGAACAAGTCAAGATCAAATCCATCAGATCCATAAATCAAGTTCAAATTCAAGATCAAGCTCGAAGCTCTTGAATTTATATTCGAAAAGACGAATAAGAGGATTCATAGAGATTGTAATACCCACATATTGAAATTAATAAAATGATTGTTGCAATATTTTTCTTGTCTCAATTATTATTATTATTATTATTTTGACTCAAAATTTTACTGTCCAACACCTTCTTCTCTTTATCATCAAAATTAAGAATATTTCATTCACTATAATTTTTTGAACTTTCATATATTCTTTTTTAAAAAAATTATTTGTATACCTTCTAAAATATCCTTTTTTTTAGGGGGAGGGGGGGGTATGTTGTTGTGGCTTCTTTTCTTCTTCTTCATGTTTTGTTTCTTTGACATTTTAGTTGATATGCTAAACTCATATATGAGATTATATTGAATTTTTTGTTACTATTATTCTATTTTGTATGTAACTTCTAAACAATAACATGTATTATTTAAATCTATTTCTTACAATTTTTATTTATAATGTATTAATTTTTGTGATGTATTATTTTTTGTAGGAATAAGAAGAAAGCCAAACTGTGAACAGATGAAATGATGACTTTGTGAAGATTTGAGGAGAAGGATATAGCAACCACTTGGCATGAATATCTTGTTGGAAATTATATATATATAAATTTTTTGCTTTCTCTAAGTAGTCTAAATTACTATATAATTTGTTCACTTTTATTGATCGTTATACTAAAAATAGATATAAAGAAGAAATATAGATAGGATGATGTGACACCTCAAATTTTTTTTTACATAATCTACCAAATAAATGAATTATTAAAATTCTCATAAAATAAAATTAAAATTGTCCTTAGAAAAAATTCAATTCACCATTTGCTTGAAACAACCCACATAAGAGAAATTAATATAACATAATTTTAATGATAATTAAATTTCTATTCATGTATTATATCATTGTAACTGTAAAATTAATGTCAGTAACGAAAAAAAAAAGTGAAGGCAACAAAAAATAAATACTTATGGTCTCTTATCTTGTAGTAAAGAGTCATTATCTTGTAGTCTTATTCCTCATCAAGATAAAGACTTTCTGAAGCTCAAAATTATTGTTTGCATTTATGGTCTCTTCGTTATGATGTTGTATAAAGAACAGATGTTGTGGGACATGTCTTTCTCTTTAATCTTTTAATTTTATATTTATAAATTGATAAATAGTTAGATAAGTAATAGTGTTTAGTGTTTAATTTTAATTTTACCCCTATTATATATGTTTTTTTAGATAGTGTCATGCTTTTATTTACTAAGATTCTTTTGATTTTATTAGTTTCACTCTTTAGTAATTCTGAATTTCACTCCTTATTAATTCATGTTAACAAAAATGTGACTTATTCTGGAAGCATGATGTTGGACATTCAATTACTTTATCTGTCTACGTTTGATGAACACTTTTTATTGGTATGTATTGATTCTTTTGTTTCTAAAGTGATTTAATGTAGAATAATCATGCAATGAATTATTTTAATATTTATGAATTAATTATAGCAAGTCAATAAAAAAATTAATCCATGTCTGTAATGTTTTTGTCAAATTAGTCATGTAAATTTAAAAAATATTGAACGAAATTCTTTTGAAAGCTATATCTGAACCTACCGAAAGTCATTTATAATAAAAGAACAATTAACCTTTAACATATGATTGCATTAAGAAACAATTACGAATATGGTTGGGGAATATAAGAATAAAGTTGATCAAAATAAGACATTTTTATTAGGAAAGTTGTAATATTATTTAGTCATAATTTATTTTTCTTTAATAACTGTGTGAAGCATGGACATATTCATTAGTTATAAGAATAGGAACAAATATATTGTGATAACAATTGATGTTTAGATATAATACTAATTTAAATTAAAAAAAGTTTAAGTTATCGATAGATCCTTAAACTTGTTTCGAAATTTCATTTGGACCCCTCAACTTTTCTTTGTACCTATTGAACATTTCATTCTTAATTAATTTACACTTAATTGACACAACATGAAAATCTATTGAAAATTTGAAATGAGTATAACTCACATGCCAAATAGAGAACTGAAGTAACGCCAGGTGGCAATTGAATTCAAATATTTACAAAAAAAAAATAACTTTATTTAAATAATAAAAAAGACAAAGAAAAATATATTTTCTAAATTAATTTAAACACTCCCCCAACCCTCTCCTTCTCTATCGAGTCCCACTCTCTTTTCATCAGCGTTGGTGTTGGCAGTACAGCATCAGCCCCCGCCCATGCTAATCCCACATTTTTCTTTTCATTTTGATAGCATCATAAATTCCTAACTATTATCTTGTAAGAACCTAATTTTTGATAAATTATGTGAAATTTGTGAGTTTGTGATATTTGACTATTTTAACCCTTTCTGTAGTTGCATTATGGTATTTCTGGAGTGTGAGCTGATTGGCACAGTTTTTTATGTATTTTGATACTATTTATGCAATATTATAATTTTTTATGGCTTTGAGAGCCTCATTTTGGATTTATGTGGATATCTTTTGATCCGTGTGATGGATGAATGAATGGACTACGTCAGCAGCTTTGGAATATTAATTTCAGGCTAGGTAGACCTTTGGTTCGTGTCTTGGTGCACCCGAGCTCATTTCGACCTTCTGGTCGAAAAGTTAAAAAATTTAAAATATAACTATAGGACCCACATAGTTCGTTTGCATATATCAAACTCCGAATGAATCTCGGGCACCCCGTCGAATTTTGAGTTGGACTTAAAGAAAGAAAAATCTAGTGTTGTGCAATTTTTTTTATTATAAAAATAGTCTTTTCGCTCATTTTTGCCCATTTTGTCTATTCTTTCACCTTGCCTTTTCGGAGTTAAATACTAAAATAGTCTGACAGCTTAAAAGTGAAGCTTGTGGAGGCTTGGCAAGCTAGATTAATATCTATCTCTTGATTCTTTTACGGATTTAAGGTAAGAATACACCCTTTTCTTAGTAATTTCTTAATTAATTTCTCAAAACCCCAAAAATCTTAGGGCTTGATTTTAAACCTCAATTTTACTCCTTTTCACTTGAATAATATTTTTATCTTATAATTACTATATTTTCATCAATTTAACCTTCAAAACAACTATGATTCTTGATTTTAACTCGGATTATAATGATTTTCCCGATAAAGCTAAAAAATAGTTTTTCTTCAACTTGAACCTCATTTTTTTACTCGATTTGACTTGGGTTTTCAGCTGTAGGTTTCTAAAAATGAGAAAAACATATTTTTGAAGTAAAGTTATGATTTTACCCTTCTTTTTTGAAAACCCATTCCGGGAGTCCGTTTTGACCCCGAATCAAAAGTAATCAACATGGGTGTTATTGGTTTTGTTTTGACTCATAGATTTCATATTTGATATTTTTAGTAGACTTTAATATTATTATTGTAAAGTAGGGTCATGGGTACAAAATGTAGCAAACTGATTTCGACTTTTGAGGTAGGTTATGGCTTAACTCTTTCAGACTGGGTTGGATAGTAAATGATGATACAAAATGCATGTTAAGGGTGGGAACTAATCATAAAAAATGACTATCTATTTGTTGTGCCCGTGTGGGGGCCTATATGTAATATTATTTTTGAAATTGAGAGATATTATGTGATATGTGTGACCGTGTGGGGTCCTATGTGATGTTGATAACCATGAATATATGTCAATAATTATATTGTATTGTTGAAACACCTAATGTGGTACCATTGGTGTATTTTGATATATTCATACTTGTTGTTATATGAGACATGTGAAGATTCATGGATAAAATGAAAATAATGAGTGAATATTGACTCATGGGGTTGTAGAAATGGATAATTATAGTTGGTTGTGGAAATATATCATTGTGATTGATTGTGAAAATACTCACTGTGATTTGTTATGAGTATTGCATACTTATATCATACTCATTCATGAAATATTGGTACCACTGTGGCAACATCTGAGAAACACTAGCAACACCTTTTATATAACACTCTCCGAGGGAAGTGACGGGGAGAAGATATTGTAATATCTTATAAAAACCCCTTGAGGGTTGTGTTGGGGAGGATATATGAGATATGTGGATTGTATATAGGTTGACGAACGCTCTATGGGTCTTGCATTAGGAGGCTTGCCTCTATAGATGTATACGAGGATTGTGCGATGATCCCAGAGGTTGTGCGATGACCTCGTGCATCATCATCATTATCATTATATACATTCCACTTACTTTATTGTGTTATATTATGTTGTATTGCCATATTGACTTGCCATCTATGTAATTGTCTTATCTTTTTTTACTTGTATTTGATGATCTTGTATATGCATGTTCCTTCTTTTTTTACTTATATGTGATTTAATGCATACTTGTGTTCTATCTTGGTGTGATGGTGAAATATATATAACATATTAGAACAGTTAGTGCAAGTGGTGTGGGCTTCCGTTATGGGATAATTTTTTATTACAGGTGAAGTGCCCTTAGTGTGTATTTTGTATGCTTTATTCCCCACTTTGCTTGATCGGCCTGTGATACCTACTGCGCACAAGTGGACTATACTCACTCCTTTTTCACCCTTTTGGTGCAGCTTCTGATTCCGGTGCGCCTTAAACTGGTTGATTTTATGTACCTTCAGATTGCTTGTGGTAGCGGTTGGACATTTATAAGTCTAGAGTTCACCTCTATATTTCTGTATTAGTTATGTATTTATTAGTAATAGGAGACAAATATTATTCCTTTGTGGTTATTTTTCTGAGGTAGTTGACTCCTGAATTGTATTAGTAGTTCTTACACTATTGACATCTAATTTTAGTCATGATTGGTATTTTAAATAAGTCCTTTCCGCATTGTTATGATTACTTGTATAGCTGTCAAAATGGGTTGGCCCAACCCAACCCAATGCAAGCCTCATGGACCAAATAATTTGATGGGCTAGGATGGGCCGGCCTTTCACTTTAAAGGGCCTTAAAATGTATGGCCCAACCAAACCCTAATAGGGTTATGGGTTGTGGTGGGCTAGCTCTTTATTTTTATTGATTTTTTGTTAGATTTTCTTTTTCAATTTGAACAAATAGATATGGTAATCCATTCGCACTTCTAACATATTATTATATAAAGTATATAATTCTACTATGATTTATAATATTTCAACACCAATACATTGTCAAACATATTTCAATTCATTGATTACATAATCTTAATTAACATCAACATTCTTCTAAATTCATATGCAAATTTAATAAGTTGAGCAATATCAAAAAGTTATATATCAAAAATTAATAATATTTAAAATTCACTTAAAAATATTATCACTTTGAATTTGGGTAATGTTGTGCAATTGATTTTGAGTAGCTGCAACGTGTGTTTGAACGTTTCATGATGGATGCAAATTTTATATTTATGATTAAAAATTTTAGTATTTTCCATTTAATGATAATTGATTAAAATATTGTGTAAGATACTAGGTAAAATTTATTGAGTAATCACTATTTATATTTTTAATTCATTTTTGCTTACAATTTTCTTTAATTTTAAGTTTAAATTGAATAACAATAACAAATGAAATATCAATACTTGATGATTAAGGTTTAACACTTAATAAGTTAAATATTATGTAGGATATTAAACTTATTCAACAACTACTATTCTTAATTATTACTTTTTCTTTTACAATATTCATATATTTTTAATTTAAATTAAATAGTATTTTGACCCACGAGTCAGCCCAGCCCAGCCTCAAGGGCCAGCGACCTGACTTGGACTGGGCTTATAAGCCCCAATTTAAATGGGCTCAAAAATCACAACCCAACCCAACCCTTATAGCGGGCTGGGCTGGGCCGGCCTCAAGGGCCAAGCCCATTTTGATGACTCTAATTACTTGTATGGTTCGGTTTCATTCTATAAGCCTTACCTTGAGTATTTCAGTCTTTTCTTTTTCTTTTTGTATCAGTTTGGGTGATAGACTTACTTGTCAAGGTACATCGCGACAAGTACCATCATGATCCTTATTTTTGGGTCATGACAAATTGGTATCAGAGTATCCAGGTTTCATTGGTCTTAATGGTATAAGAACAGGATGTTTAACAGAGTCTCGCGGATCAATACTTAGACGTTCGTATCTATCTTCGAGAGGCTATAGGATGTTTTTAGGAAACTTTCTTTATATTTATTCCTCACCATGCGAAGTTCTTTCATATCTTATATTCTAAGTTATGTTTCACTCTTTCTGTGCAAATGGTGTTAACTAGGTTTCGCGAGAGTAGTAATGTAGAGCTTTCACCCAAAAGGTGAGCCTCAAGTCGTGGATGGACTCGAGGGAGGGGACGGCCCTGTGGTGCTGCCCCATCTAAAATGAGTGCTAGGGGACTCTCCTTTGAGCCTTATATTGAACAAGTTGGAGGTGTGGATCCTACTCCAGTTCTTCAGAGTTTGTCTACCCCAGAGTTGGAGGGATTGTTGGTGCCTTTGCTGACCCGTTTTGAGGATTTTCATTTGGTTATGTCAGGTGTTCCTGTATTTCAGAGTGTGGATCCTCCTATTGTACCTGCTTCTGGTTTGGGTACTCCTCAGACCCCGAGTCCTATTACACCTTCAATGCCGACATTTGACTATAAAGTTCCTATATCAGGAGTCTAGCCATCAGCTATGTTACCTCTCTAGATAGGACCATAGCCTGCCAGATTTATTATGCCTCCTCTTGTGGCTAGTGCAGTGATGTCTTTTGAGGATCAAAAGAGGTTCAAGAGGTTAACTTAATTGGGTCCTTCCATATTTGGTAGCATAGTGGATGAGGTGCATAAGAGTTTCTAATTGATTACCAAGAGAAGTTGCATAATTTGGGTTTGCTTAAGTCTCATGGAGTTGCTTATACATCTTATTAGTAGAAAGATGTGACGATAGATTGATGGAGGTCACTTGTCAGTTATAGACCTTGTGATTCTCCCGATATGACTTGGGATCAGTTCGTTGAGGCTTTCCTAGAGAAATTTATGCCTTTTAGTTTGAGATATCAGATGCAAGACGATTTTGATCATTTAGAGTAGGGCTCCATGATAGTTACTGAGTATGGGGCATGCTTTTATGCCTTGTCAAGATATTCCTATGATAGCATTTCCACCAAGTCTGAGAAGATTTAAAAGTTTGTGAAGGGTTTTGATGTCTCCCTTAAGTTGGCTACATCTCAGATGATTGTGCTTGGGGCTTCTTTCTAGAGTATTGTGGATCATGCTAAGATGACAAAGGTATTCTTAGTGCATCTCAGTGAGGCACTAAAAAAGCGCAGCATTTTGGTTAGTTTAAGAGTCAGACCTCTCAAAGTAGAGATTTTAGAGGTTCTCGTGTATACCATGGTAGGCCAATTTAGGCATCTTTATAGAGTTTAATTTATGGATTTTCTAGTTCAGTAGTTTAGGGTGGACGTTCGGTCCCAGCTGTACCTTTTTTTGTTAAGACTGGTTGTAAAGGTTGCTATATGTGTGATGATATTGACTATGTGGCCAAGGACTATCCCTGTCGGGTAGTTTGGGCTACTCATATTCTAGTTGTGAGGGGTAGGGGTGCTACCAGAGGTGCAAAGGGCAGATGTTGTGGAGCTTATAGGGGTGTTCATGGGGCCACTCAGGAAATTAGTGGTTTTGGGGCCACCCAGGCAGTTGGTGGTCGTAGTCTGTGTTATGTTATACCATCCAGGTCTGAGTTAGAGGCTTTTTATACTGTGATTATAGGTATCATCCCCATTTGTTTCAGACCTGCATCTGTATTATTTGATCCCATATCAGCTTTCTCCTATGTGTTTGTGTATTTTGCTTTGGTTTTTTATTCTGTTAGTGAGCCTCTTTCCATGCCTATTCGTGTATCTACCTCAGTAGATGATTCTTTAGTGATATATTGGTGAACCTGTCTTATGTTGTAACTTTTGCTAGGCATGAGAATTTGCTAGACTTGCTTGTGTTAGATATGGTCAATTTTGATGTTATTTTGGGTATAGATTGGTTGGCTCCTTATCATGCTGTCTTAGATTGTTTTGCTAAAACTGTGACTTTAGCTTCGCCGGGTGTGCCAAGAATAGCTTGGAAGGGTACACTTCATTTGGGTCCTAAGAGGATTATATCTTACATAAATTGGTTGAGAGAGGATGTTTATCTTACTTGGATCATACTCGTGATACCAGTGTTTTTAAGCCTCCTTCCTTGGATTATGTCCGTGTTGTCAGTGATTTTATGGATATGTTCCTTACGGACTTGCCTGATATACCTTCGGATTGAGATATTGAATTTGTTATTTGATGAAACATTAGGGGGGGGGGGGGTGCACCACACTATGAGGGCCAGGTCTCTTAGAGTCACTCACAGGCAATCAAACATTAAAGCACTGGAAAACTAAAACTTTGCGAGAAAGATATGTATCATAATAAACTTTATTATTTTTCTACATTTCTTTGTGTTTTGTTCTTGTCTTCTAATTTTCTAAAAATATATAAAGAAATTATCAAAAGATTCATTCGAATTTGAACCAACATGAATTTTTAGCTAAAATGGTTTTTAGGGAGATAGAGAAAGATACAAAACTCTATATCCATACTTTAATTTCAAATTATAAACTAAAGAACACAACGATTTAACGTGGAAACCTCCTTGCTCAAGAGAGAAAAAACCACGGCTTGCCCTTACAAGCACTCAACCATCCACTATAATCAAACTCTTGATTACAGACTCCGATGAACCTAAATCTAGGCTCCACCTTCTTGTAATAACTCTACTATAAGCCTACCTTGAAAACTCTGCCATGAAATCAATTTGATATTGATTAATTCTAACCATGTCATACCCCATATTTTTTCCAACTTAAGTTCGTTCCTAGAATGTTAAGGGTGAGCTTCCAAAATGAATAATATTTATTTCATATAGAATTTTCTAGATTTAGTCCTTCCATTGTTTGGGAAATTGAATAAGCTTTCCATCGATATCAAACTCGCCTAATTTCGATACTCAGTTTAGAAGTTATGGCAATTTCAGTAAAGTAGTGTCCCACCTGGGCACTCACTGCATCGCGGTGGATGCCAAAATAGAAATCGTCAAATTCCAGTGGCCTTCCATGATAGCCCCGTATTGCTGAGAAGTCTAATTTCCCATTTTTCAAAATCCAGTAGCCCAACGCGATAGTAGCGCATCGTGCCAATGGCCAAAATGGCATTCCAAAGGTGCACCGCGATGGTGGCGCGTCGTGGAGAACGCCCAGTTTCCAATTGTCCTATTTCTAGTGAGCCACCACAATAATGATGCATGCGGTGGCTTGCCAGTTCGGAAAATATTGCTCTTCCAGTTCCTTTTAAATCGTAATAGGGGTATTTTGGTCAATTTCCAAGGCCCTAAATCCATCCAAAACATAAGATTAAACATATTCAAGGCACTTTATGCCCAAATTCATCCGTTCTCTCTCAAAGAAAAACCCTAGAGCTACAAAGCTTCTTCTCCAAGAAATTAAAATCCTCCATAGTTTATCCAACAAAGCTTAAAATTGAGGATTCTCAAGACAAGATAATCAAGAACTCATCTCCAAGAACTCAAATAGCAATTCAAAATTCAAGGTTTCCGCATCTAATCATCTATCAAGGTATGTGGGGTTTATGAACAAGGATCTTCTTTTATCCTCGTGCCTAAAACCAAGTTTTAATTACAATTTCATATGATTTTAAATATTTATACATGAATTTTAAATTAGGGTTTATACCCATTATTGCTACTTACAAGATTATGAGTTTTGAGAGATTTTTAAAGATGAATTGCATGTCTATTTATCATCTTTTCATGCTTATTTCAGTAATTTACAGATTTTGAGATGATTTATCATTGTCTTCATTATCAAGCATGGTTATTATGATGTTTTGACATGAATTTAAAGCATCGATTTTAAGTCCTTAGATTTAGTATCGATATTTCAAAAAGATTATGATTTTAAGCATCTTTGATGATCGTTTATCAAGATTCAAGAAAGAAGCTGATCTTTTGATCGTAAGCTAAGATAAGGAATCCACATTGTTCATATTGGTTTTCATTATAAACCCTTGTGCTATTTTAAGGTGGATTTCCTAAAGTTCTGAGCGATAAGTATGGGAGTAATATGTAGCACCGAGTTGGGTATGATTCCAAGGTCTCATGCCCCAGAACTACGAGCCACCGTAGGTTTTAAGTACCCATAGTGGGCTAAGTCAGTGATCACTTAAGTTAAGGTTCTATTCTGATGGCAAGGGTAGAATAGCTCTCCCCAACGTGGGTAAGACATTGTACTCCATGATAGCTCAATGGTTTATGTCGGTTAAGAGAACCTCCCTGCTAGGTAAAGTAATAGATTTACAGAAAAGCTTTCAGAAAACTAAGTACAATGGCTCACAATTTTATTCAGATTATGCCTTATAGAAAAATATCCGCTACAGATTTCAGCTTTCAAATTTTAGATTTAAGAGTGAGTCCTTTCTACACTTAGACAGTATGATTTAAAGAGAGAATACAAGTACAGCTTTTAGAACTAAATGTTATGACTCACTAGATTTATAAAGTTTGATTTGTTATTCATGATTTCAAATATTCCAGCTTATGAGTCATTTACATTTAGCATGCATTGTTTCATAAATTATGATAATGAGATAATATTTCACTTATGCATATCACCCCCATATACTCAGTACATCCTCAAAGTACTGATCCACATATATATCTATGTGATACATTGTCTCATAATATAGATTCAGGTGCTCAGTGTCAGCAGCATGATTAGTTCGAGCATCTCCATCTACATCCTACAGTTGGTAAGTCCTCATAGTTTGGGGACTTATTCATTCAGATTTTGTAGCTTATCAGTTTATATGATTTAGTATTCTTTTCAAACAGTTCGAATTAGCTGGTGGTTTGTCCCAGTGACTCTCTAATTATTAGTAGTAGAGGCTTGTCAGACTGCTAGATTTGATTCAGACTTACAGTATTTGATTTTCAGATATTACATTCAGATTATTCTCAGTTATTTCAGACAGTTTCTGCATTCAGTATGACTTTCATGTTTATATCGCCTTATTTATTAGATTCAGACTTAGTAGAAGGCAGATAGGGTTAGCTTAAGGATACTCATAGTCTTGAGCACTGTGTGACATCTCGGGACCAGGTTTCAGGGCGTTACAAACCAATATCAAACTCAGGTAACTCTACCTAAGCTCTCTCAAGAACACAAAGAAGACATTACTCTTATAACACGAGTAATTCAGTTACAGACCATGACTTGCCTCAAGAACACTTACTCTTTCAGTGCATAAAAAAACTAACTTAAGCAATATTGAAATGTTAAGTTTTCACCTATTTCCCTCTCCTCTAAACTAAAATACCTCAGATTCTGGCCTTGGAAATTTCTTGAGCTTTGAGCTCACTGCCTTGTTCACAACTTAACCATATGACTCATATGGTCTCTTAATGGGTCAGGTGACCCTATTCGTAAGGTGTCCAATGGATGGTGGTTGGGGTTATGTTATGGTTAAGACATGAGATATGAGTCATTAAGGGTGGTGATGAGTCGTTAGGATAAAATTTAGTCAAATAAGTAACTTAGTGACTTGACTTGGCTCTATGTATGAGTGGCTCACTAAGAGTTGTGAGGATAAGTTACGAGTGGTAGGAATTGAGTCTTATGTTATCTAGTGTCTAATTCCATGGATTTTGTCTTAGATATGACTAAACATAAGATTCATATGGTCAGGTCACGATTGGGTATCATGAACTCATAAGGAGGACAGTGTATGGATATCCAACTCACTATTTAGGGTACGACTTATGTCTATGAGTCGTATGATATGGTGACGACTCCTAACCAAGGATGACTTTTTACATCTTTAAGCTGGAGCTACTTTGGACATTTCTTACTTAAAATCCTTAAGACCCCACATCATTATAACACTTTTTGGTTATTCATTCCACACTTTACAAGATTAAACATTCTCTTTACTCTCTTAAAATCCTCTCAAGCAAAATTAATTAGGGTTTTACCAAAGTGGTCATCTAAGGTCTTAAGGGTTAATTTCTCTTCATAAATCCTTGTAACTCAAGCATGTGACTCTTCCTTCATTGTTAGTTTACTAAAATCATATGTTTAAAGCATTTTTCATAAATCATTAATGGTGGTTTTTAAACCAAGGTTGAGGGTTTAAATGCATATCATTGAATATTATTTTTTATGGTTTAAATTATGATTTTTACATGTTTTAATTACGGTTTTGCACATGTGGGTGCATGGGAATGGTTATTTAATTGATGGTTCATGGTTGAACCCAAAAAAATTGGATGAGTTTGGCGTTGATAATAACATGCCCTCAACCTATTTTTGAAATTGTCAATGAAAATGATATTGTCACAAGTAGAGTAGTTTTGAACTAAGCTTTTGGCATATCCATGGTAATAATGAATGAAGGACCATGTAAATTCTATGATGGCCATAAATTGAATTGAATTAAAACCTTGTGGGGTACACGAGAATCTCCCAAGTGATTTTAACAATGGAGTCTGTGGGGTATATAGGAATCCCCTAAATATTGGCTAATGACATTGCTTGCAAGCTATAGTCGGTATGACGATATCACATTACAATGCCTTAACTGACTCCTAGAATTGGTGGTTTGGTTATGTTCTAAATGTTTTAATCGGGAAATAATGGTGGTTATGATAGCTAGCCGTAAAGGTGTAAGTCCAAAGGACGGACACTGCAAACTCATATTTGCTGACATGAAGTTTGGTCTTGGTGACCTTAGGCTTGTAGGGTACATGGGAATCCCCCAAGTCTATACTTGTAAATATGTATCATGGAGGGTGAAGAGTACACAAGAATCCCTAGCCCTTATGATATCTCCAGTACGTGCGGTTACACGTACTGGGGCCCGTTTAGGTGGTAACACTGGACCCATACAGCCCACGGGTGGATTTATGACGGGAATGCTACACAATACAGGTTAAGATTTTAAATTCATGCTAAAACTTGTTCCCTATTCTGGCACGATATATATATATATATATATACGTATGTATGGCATTGCATATAGTTATTTGATTTGGTTCTGAATTAATGGTATTTATCTTATCTTTATACCTGAGTTAAATGCTAGCCTGCACTTTGCTAACCATCTTTGGGTATTGTATCCCCATGCGATGCAGGAGTCAATCATACTATCATTCCCCCTGCTCAATGACTTGGATTCAGGAATAGCTTTTGAGTCAGATTGAAGTGGTGAGCTTCTATACTCCGAAAGACCCCATTTCATGTTATGGACTTCTTTTCATTATTGTTAGTTCCTTAGTTATGGGTTTGGGTATTTTTGGAGGTATGTCCCAATCAGATATTCTTTGATTCTCGTTAGAGGCTTTGTCGAATTACTTTAGTCTTGGGCGGTGTCAGTATTAGTGTTAGCATTGGTATTGGTATTGGCATTGGGATTGGTAAGGGATGGCTAATTGGTTGTAGTTTTCGGCTTTGGTTTTAAGCTTACTATCATGTCCTTAATTTAACATCATATTATCTTGTTATATGTCTATCACTACCCAAGGCTACCCTCTAGTCGCGACAATTGTGCTTATGGTCACAAGTGACCACAAGCTAACCCATGAGCTGGTACCTGCTGCTAGCACTGAGTATAATAGAAACAAAACACATATACAGAAGATATACTGAAAAACATAGTCATGCCAGTCTAAAAACAGAAAGTATAACTGTCAAATTTTAAAAAAAATGATAATACTGAAAGGTCTGGTAACTGAATAACCATCTAACTGACTGTTTGATTGTCTGAAAAGCCTCTAACTGACTGATTGTGGAGCTGATGGGACAAACCCTCAACTAACTCTAACTGATTGAAATAGAGGAATACTAAAATAAGTGAATGAAAGATAACTTGTCCTCAAAATATAAGGACTCACCACTGTTGCCACTGTTGTAATGTTAAACTATCTAAGCATGGTCGGGAAACTGAGCTACAAACCTATGATATAAGACATCATAGTGCAAAGAAGAGTATACAGTCAGTACTTTGAATATACTAGTATATGATATGAGGTTAGGTTGAACTGCATGGGTTAACTATGCATGAAACAATGATTGACTATATAGCATAAATTAACTGAACATGAATGCATGAAAAATAAAATATTAAGAAGGCAAGACCAAGCATATAATGTTTCTGAAATAATCTTTAAACTGAAATACTGAAATCTGATAACTGAATAACTGGAAGTCTATATGTTAAGGTCAAGCAAACCTGAACTGAGTTCTATCCTAAATACTGAACTGAGACTGTAGGAGCTAGCTATAACCAATATGCCCCAAATCTATTGTTGGGGTCCAACCTATAACCCCAGTTGGAAGGGTGTTAGTACCGTACCACGAGTACTAACATAGGCTTTGTGGATCCACTAATCTGATATCCCGAAGGACTTGGGTGTCATACCTAACTGACGGGGGATCCCTCAAAGTCTACGGTGAAATCGTAGGTCTAGAACTTAGGGACTGCTACTAACGTCTCATGCCTAACTAACGGAGGAGACAAGTTCCTCATGCCTCACTGATGAGGGACACGTCATTCCTACGTTCACTCGGTGCTAAGTTTTACTCCCAACTAAAAGACACTGATTCTAAACTGAACTATACTCAACTGAACAAACAACTGATCATAATAACTGATTGAATGATAATGCTCATGGTATGTTTAAAATCATTCTAAAGATACTGAAATTATGTAAAAAGTTAGGTATCGGGTGTTCATAACCCACCAGCACTGATTGGAAATAACAATACGGACATATGAAGCTTTAAAAACCATAATAAAGGATCATTGCTCAAAACCCAACATTTAGGTATTTCATCAAACATATGGGAGTCATGAATTTAAGCATGGGAATGGGTAAAACATATGATTGAAAATATAATTACAATACTAAAACCATGAATTAGGGATTTAACATGAGGATTTCAATACTCAAATCATATAAGGGCTCATTCCATCGAAAAACACTTGTAACATAACTTGTAATCAAAATCAATAACAACTTCATGGAGACAATTCTTCATAAAGATGTAAAAACTCATAATTTGATATCAACAAGGGATTGTTGGACTCCATGGGTGAAAAGGGCCCATGGATGAACATCATGCATACCTTAAAGCCCTTAAGCTTGAAAGACAAACACAATCTTGATGCTTTTGTTGAAAGTTTCTTGGATTAGGGATCTTGAATCCTTGGTTTTCTTGAAGAGGAAGGAATGAAATTGGCAAACTTGGGGGAGGATTAGAGTTTGTTTTTGAGAGGAAATTGGAGAATATTGGCATAAAATGCCCTAATTGAAGCTTTGATTCATGTTTTTATGAATTGGGTCAATGGGAAAAGACCTAACTGCCCCTCATCAGATTAAATTCAAAACTGGAATGATGATTAAAAGGTCATCGCGATGTGGTGAAGGGCTCATCGCTATACCCACCGCGATGCGCCACTATCGTGGTGAGGTTCTGGAATTGAAATTCAAACATGACCCAATCCTCGTCCAAACAATACAAAACTTCCCCAACACATGTTCCTTACATCCCCGAATATGAATTCACTCAAAAACCAACATCTCGGGGTCAGAAAAACTCATTTAAAAATCCTTGAAGTTGAAAGGCCAAAATAAGACTAAATCCCCAACACAGTGAGATTTTCAAGCTTTAAGCCTCTTATGCATGCACCTAGGAGATGAACTAAGCTAAGTATAATATGGGGTATTATAATATCTCCCCCTTAGGAACATTTATCCTCAAATGAGACTAATTAAGCTGGGAGTTCTAAAGAAACTAAGATCATATACCGAACATGCATAACTGAAAACATGATTACATGACTGAGTCTGAAACATAATACATGAAATGAATTGAATTCGTGAATGCATGCAAATACATGAAAATCATTATACAATTGGGATTGAGAATAGAAAAAAGGCAATCTAAGAAGATTTACTACCTTAAGCTGAGTCTAAATTTGCGGAGAAAAGATGAGGGTACTTGGTATGTATATCTGATTCTGCTTCCCAAGTGTCTCCCTCAACAGACTGATTCTGCTAAAGAACTTTGACCAAGGGAACTTCTTTGTTCCTTAGTCTTCTAAACTGACGATCAAGGATCTCAACTAGGATTTCTTTGTAATAAAGCCTATCCTGAACATCTGTGCTTAGTAAGGGGACTAAAATAGTTGGATCAGCAATATACTTCTTTAACAAAGAGACATGGAACGCTGGATACATTGATGCCAAATCTGCAGGCAACTTAAGCTCATAAGCTACCTTCTCGAAACGACTCAAAATTTTATATGGGCCAACATATCGGGGACTGAGCTTTCCCTTTCTTGCCAAATCTCTTCACTCCCTTCATGGGTGAGATTTTAAAATAGACCAAGTCACTTACCTCAAAATCAAGGTCTCTTCTTCTCATATCTACATAGGATTTCTGATGTCTTTGGGTTGTCTTGACTCTCTCCCTAATCAATTGAACCTTCTCTATTGTATCAAATATTGAATTTAGTCCTATCAAAGAAGCCTCGCAGCCTCAAACCAACCAATAGAAGATATACATCTCCTCTCATAGAGAGCCTCAAATGGAGCATTCTAAATACTAGAGTGATAATTGTTATTATAGGCAAACTCGATCAATGGTAAGTGATCATCCCAACTACCCTTAAGTGAAGAACCCATGCCCTCAACATGTCTTCTAGGGTCTGAATAATCCTTTCTTCCTGACCATCTGTCTTAGGATAAAAAGTTGTACTGAGATGAACTTGGGTACCAAGACGCTTCTGAAAATCCTTCCAAAACTAAGAGGTAAACAGAGTACCTCTATCTGAAATAATACATAATGGAACTCTATGCAACCTAACCAACTCTCTAATATAGATCTTGGCATAATCCTCAGCTGAGTACGAAGTATGAACTAGCAAAAAATAAGTGGATTTGGTCATTCTATCTATAATGACCCATATCAAATCATGTTGATGACACATATGAGGCAAAACTGTAACAAAATCCATGTTCACTTCTTCCCACTTCCAAGTGTCAATAATGAACTGTAATAACTTAAATTTGTTCCTAGAATGTTAAGAGATAGCTTTCAAAATGAATAATTTATTCCATGAGGAAATTTTAAGATTTCGACTTTCCATTGTGTGGGAAATTTAATAATCTTTCCATCAATATCAAATTCACCCAATTCTGACACTCTGTTGAGGAGTTAGAGCATTTTTAAGTTAGTAGTGTACCACCTGGGCAGTCACCGCATCGCGGAGGTGGATAATTTCATAATTTTCATTTTACAGTGGACCTCCATGATATTGGTGCATCGCGGAGAGGTCCATTTTCCCATTTGTCAATTTCCAGTAGTCCAACGCTATATTGGTGCGTCGTGTTGAAGGCCAAAATGGCATCTCTATAGGGCACCGCAACGGTGGCGTATCGCGTTGAAGTTCCAAGTCCTAATTGTAAAAATACAGTAGGACAACGCGATAGATCTGCATCGTGGAGACCCCCAATTTTCCAATCATCAAATTTCAGTGAGCCACCACGATAGTGGTGCATCACAGTGGCCCATTAAATCGGGACCTAGTTACGTTTTCCATCTTCATTTAGGAATTTAAAGAGGGTATTTTGGACTTTTTACAAGGCCCCAATCCATCCAAACACAATATTTAAGCTTATTCTAAGCACTTTGTGCTCATTATTCACCATTCTCTTCAAAAGCAAAACCCTAGAAACTAAAAGACCCTTCTCCAAGAAACCAAATTCCACCATAGATTCTCAAGAAAGTTTTAGATTGAGGGTTCCAAAGAAAAAATGTTCAAGAACTCAAATAACTCATCTTCAAAAGCATCATAGGAATCCAAGATTTTAAGCTTTTCATCTAAGATCATCAATTAAGGTATGTGGGGTTCTTCAACAAGGATAATCCTTTCATCCTTGTGCCCAAAACTTGTTTTAAATTCTAATTTTACTGAATTTTATGTGATTTCCCATGAAACTAAAGTTAGAATTTATTCCCATTAATGTTATTTACAAGTTTATGATATTTCCATTGATTTAGAAATTGAATTATATGATTTTGTTCACATCTCCATGCATATTGCTGAAATTTCCAGATTTTGAGCTATTTTATCAATATTGACATTATCAAGCATGATTATTATGATGATTTAACATGAGATTGAAGAATGTATTATTATCCCAATATTTAATATTATTATTTCAAGAAAGATGATGCTTTAAGCATCTTATGAACAGATTATTCTCAATTTTCAGAAAAAACTTTGATCTTTTGATCATTGGTTTAGCTTTGGAATCCACAAAAAATTATTACAGTTTACAGAACTTAGATTTACTCAGATAAATGCATAACTAGTTTTTATATGAATCCTTATGCTAGTTTTAAAAAGTGGATTTCTAATGGTTTGAGCATACAGATTTAAGAGGGAGTAGTATTTAGCACAGAGTGGGAAATGTGGGATTGGCGTGCCCTATCTTCCATAGAACTATAAGACAGTGTAGGTAAAGATTTAGATTATTCCCATTTATATGGATGACAGATTTAGCTTGTGATTGATCACATGGATTAGGTTATATTCCCTGGCAAGAGTATGACACCTCTCCCAACGTGAGGTTTCTTTCTTAGGAGGTCAAGACGTTGGACTCCATGTAGCTCACATGGTTTATGTCGGTTAAGGGAACCTCCCCTACAGATAAGCTTTTGAAAAAGTATTTCCCTTCAAATAAGTGTTTTCCATAAAGTTGTAAAGCTTTCATACTACAGATTTTAGAACAGAAAGAGTAACAGTAAAGTTTTCAAAAAACTAAGTGTAAAGGCTCACAACTTTATGTCAGATTATGCTTTACAGAAATATTATATTTATAAAGTCCAGCTTTCAGATTTTATATTTTAGAGTGAGTCATTTTTACACTTAGACAGTATGATTTACAGACAGAACATTAGCACAGCTTCTAGAACTAAATGTTATGACTCACTAGATTTATAAAGTGTGAATTGCTATTCATGATTTCAGATTTCAGTATTTCAGATATTCTAGCTTATGTGACTCATTTACATTTAGCATGCATTGTTTTATAAATGATGATTATGAGATAATGTTTTACTTATACATTTCACCCCCATGATTATGTGAGTCATTTACATTTAGCATGCATTGTTTTATAAGTGATGATTATGAGATAATGTTTTACTTATACATTTCACCCCCATATATTCCATACATCCTCAAAGTACTGATCTACATATATGTCTATGTGCTACATTGTCTCATAATGTAGGTACGAGTCTTAGCACGCAAACCATATTCAGACAGCTTACAGATTCCAGTCAGAAGATGATGAGTCCTCCTACTTTAGGGACTTTAGTTAGATGTTATTGTTGTACTTTATTTTCTTATTCATATGTATTGATTATTGATAGTTGGAGTTGCGTCCCAGCTATCCATAGTCAGTATAGTAGAGGCTTCACAGATGTCAATTAGAGTCAGTTATGTAAATTTCAGTCCCTCTTTTTAGATTGTATCAGAATGTAAAATGGTATCAATATTGTATTTTCATAGATTCCATCATTTTTTTGTTTCCGCATAGAAATCTCAGTCATTTTATACATATTGTTCAGTTGCTTATGGGTTATTCCAGTAGAAGGGTTAGCTTAGGATTACTTATGGTCCTAAGCACCGTGTGACATCTCGGGATAGATTTTTGGGGCGTTACATGAACTCCAGCAACGCACCACTAGGCTCTGGTGTTTAATTTTAACCTGGTAACAGTTAGAACACTTAGCTATAAACTCTGTCATATCCCTCTTCATACAGCTCCATCAATAGATTTCCCATAAATCATGGTACATCTTAGTGGCTCCTGGGTGAATAGAATAACGCGCACCACGCACTTCTACAAGGATTCGTTGTCTCAAACCATCTAAACGCGGCACACACAGCCTACTTTGGCATCACATCACACCATCTCCCTCTTAGGAGAAAAACTCTACTTTCTAATCTTTAACTTATTCCTTCAAATTAACCAAACTAGAATCCCTGTCTTGCTTCTCCTTTATTTCGACGATCAAAGAAGATGCTGAACTATTCTGAACCCAAACACTACCTTCAGCTAAATCAACCAATCGAACACCTAACCTAGCAAGTTTATGAACCTCTCTAACTAACTTTTTCTTATCATTCTCAAAATGACAACACCCATAGACAATCTACTAAGGGCGTCTGCCACTACATTGGCCTTGCCCGGATGATACAACACACTCATATCATAATCTTTCAACAATTCTAACCACCTTCTATGAGGAAGATTTAAATCTTTCTGCAAAAAAATATACTGTAAACTTTTGTGATCCATGAACACATCAACTTGAACCCCATACAAATAGTGCCTCCAAATTTTCAAGGAAAAAACAATAGCAGCTAACTCAAGATCATGGGTAGGATAATTATTTTCATGGGGTTTAAGTTGTCTAGAGGCATTGGATATGACCTTACCTCTCTACATCAACACACAACCAAGGCCAACTCTGGAAGAATCACAATATACAATAAATCCCTTTAAACCATCTAGCAAAGTCAAGACTGGGGCTGAGGTGAGTCGACTCTTCAACTCCTGAAAACTCTTTTCACAAGAATATGACCACTGAAATTTTACTTTCTTCTAAGTCAATTGAGACATGGGGGACTCAATAAAATAAACCCTTTAACAAACTGCCTGTAATAGCCAGCCAAACCCAAGAAGATCCTGATATATGATGGAGAGATGGGTCTGGCAAGTTTCTCACTACTTTATTCTTTTGAGGGTCAACTCTAATGCTATCACCAGAAATAATATGGCCAAGGAAAGATATTGATATTAGACAAAACTTAAACTTACTGAATTTGGCAAATAACTGAGGGGCTCTAAGAGTCTGCAGTATGATTCTGAGATGGTCTGCATGATCATTTTCACTATGGAAGTAGACAAGAATATCATCAATTAAGATTATGACGAACATGTCCAAGTACTGCTTGAAACTATGTCCGACAAGTCCATGAAAGCTGATAGGGCATTCGTTAGTCCAAAATACATAACTATAAGTTTGAAGTGGCCATACCGTGTTCTGAAAGTTATTTTTAGAAAGTCACATTATTTGACTCTAAGTTGCTAATAGCCGGATCTAAGATCTATCTAAGAGAAATAACTGACACCCTGAAATTGGTCAAACAAGTAATCAATCATGGAGAGTGGATACCTATTCTTGACTGTGACTTTGTCCAATTAACTGTAATCGATGCACATTCTAAAAGAACCATCTTTATTATGCACGAAGAGGACTGGATCACCCCATGGGAAAATACTAGGCCTGGTGAAACCCTTATCTAAGATATCTTTCAGCTATTCTTTTAACTCTTTCAGCTCAGCTGAAGCAATTCTGTAGGGTGGAATAGAGATAGGCTGGGGATCTGGAAGGAGATCTATTATAAAGCCGATTTCCCTTTTGGTAGTAACTCCGATAAGATCTTCAGGGAACTTATCTGGAAATTACCTCACTACTGAAATTGAATCGAGACTAGGAGTCATAAAATTAGAGTCTTTAACTCGAACAAGATGGTACATTACCCCTTAGAAATTAATTTTCTTGCCTTGAGATATGAAATAATTTGACCCCTAAGCACTGAGGTAATTACCCTCTATTCGATAACTGGTTCATCGGGAAACTAAAATTGAACAACTCTGTTTCTACAGTCAACTAAAGCATAGCATAAGTGGAGCCAATCCATCTCAAGAATGACATCAAAATTAGTCATCTCTATGATAGAGGTGACTTTCTGGGATATTATGATCGGACATTTCCTATATACCTGCATGGCTACAATAGAGACACCTACTAGGGTAGACACTGAGAAGCGCTCTATTAAGGATTCGGGTCTGATACAAAATCGATTGCTATATAGGGGGTTATAAAGAAGAGCGAAGCTTGGAGGTCTAATAAAGCATAAACATGAAGGTGAAAGACCAATAACATACCCGTAACCATATCAGGAGAAATTTCTTGATCTTGTCGAGACTAAAGTGCATACAGCCTATTCTAATGCTGTCCACTAGTGGCACTGGAAGTAGCGCCCTACTTAGTTGACGACCTACTGGAGCTACTAAGGAGTTATTCTGACCCTATTGGCGATCATTCCTACCCTTCCACATACTTACAGGACACTTCCTTATCCTGGACTGGCTTGCCATATCTAAAACATATATCACTACCAGATCTACACATACCCTGATGATTCTTCCCATACTTTCTGCAGAGTAGATTAGTACGACCATGTTTAATGTACCTTGAGATTTAGAGCCTAGTCTCTATCCTGATTGTCATTCCTAAACTTTGGTACTAGATCATTAGTTGAGGATGGAGCTGGGGAAAAAAGCTTTTGACAGAACTAAGAATAGTTACCACCCTCTGACTTTGGCTGAGAAAAATAAAAGATACATGTTCTGGCCCTCTTATTCTTATTTTCTCTCTCCTTAAGTTTCTGTTACTCAATCTATTATGCATGGACCATAAGACTAGATATGTCCAACTCCTTAATCAACATTGTGGTCCTACACTCCTTGACGTCACTGTCAGCTACACTAGAAATAAACTTACTTATTCTAGACCTATTATCAGACACCACATTAGGAGCATACCTGACCAACTAAGTAAACTTAAGCGAATACTCCCTCACACTCATGTTACCCTATTTCAGGTTTATGAACTCCTAAACCTTAGCTTCATTCAACTCTAAATAAAAAAATCTGTCTAAGAAAGAAGTGGCAAACTCCTCTTACTTAACAGGCCCTGCCTCAATACCTCTATCCTCCTTCCCCTGCTTATACCACGTATGAGAAACATCTTGCAACTGGTAAGCAGAAAACTCTGCACTTTTACTTGAGGTGACACCATGATATCAGTCACCTTCTGAATTTACCATATCAATAAAATCCTATGGATCCTCATCAAACTTGGATCCCAAAAATAAAGGGGGATTCATTCGAGTGAAATCCCAAATCCTAGCTGCAGTTATGTTTGCCACTAGATTAGTTGGAGAAATAGCCTACTGATTATTCTGAGTAGCTACTAAATGAGCTAAGGTAGTGAATACAACTCTAAACTTGGACGAAAGACGTGCTCATTTAGGGGAAATTCTTGAACAAGCGGAGGTGTGGGATGATTTCCATTTCTTCTTTCGTTGTTTATTTTGGAAGGCATTGTCTGTAAATGGAAGGAAGATTGAGTTAGAAAGAGAGTTTTAAATAGAGTTTATGCTCATTCACATGACATGAATACTGAAAGAAGGGAAACATTTCCAAAAACGTCTTGCAACCTCTTTTCCATAAGTATGGCGCGCTTCACACCCATGCACAAGACTCTACTTAACCCGGTTATTCAGACTCCCTGGGACATTGTAAAACCTTAGGATCTGATTCCAAGTTTTATTACAACCCAAGGCTACCCCTAGTCATGATAATGGTGCTTACGGTCACAAGTGACCACAAGCTAACCCATGAGTTGGTACCTACTGCAAGCACTAGGTATAATAGCAACAAAACACATATGTGAAAGATATGCTGAGAAACATAGTCATGCCAATCTGAATACTGAAAGTATAACTATAAACTTTAAAATAACATATAAAACTGAAAGGTCTAGTACTTATAAAACTGAAAGGTCTAGTAATTGAATAACCATATAACTATTGTTTGATTGTCTGAAAAGCCTCAAACTGATCGACTGTGGAGTTGAGGGACAAACCCCCAACTAACTCCAATTGACTGAAATAGAAGAATACTAAAATAATTAAATAAATGATAAACTTGTCCTCATAGGATAAGGACTCACCACTACTACTGTTGTAATGCTAAGCTATCTAAGCACGGTTGGGAAATTGAGCATCTAAACCTATTATATAAGACATCATAGCGCAAAGAAGAGTATGCGGTTAGTACTTTGAATGTTTCGGTATATGAGATAAGGTTAGGCTGAACTACATGGGTTAATTGTGCATGAAATAACGACTGACTGTATAGCATGAGATAATTTAACATGAATGTATGAAAATTGAAATACTGAGAATGTAAGACCAAGCATATAATATTTCTAAAATAATTTGTAAACTAAAATATTGAAATCTGATAACTGAATAACTGAAAGTCTGTATTCTATGGTCAAGAAAACATGAACTAAGTTCTATACTAAATTGAATTAACACTGTGGGAGCTAGATATAACCAACATGGCCCAAATCTATTATTAGGGTCCAACATGTAACCCCAGTTGGAAGGGTGTCAGTACCGCACCATGGGTACTAATGTTGGTTGTACGGATCGACTAATCTGATGTCCCAAAGGACTTAGGTGTCATACCTAACTTATGGGGGACCCCTCAAAGTCTACGATGGAATCATAGGTATAGAACTTAGGGACCGCTACTAATGTCTCATGCCAAATTGACAGGAGAGATGCCATCCCTACGTTCACTCGGTGCTAAGTTTTACTCCCAACTGAAAGACACTGATTCTGAAATGAACTAAACTCAACTGAACAGACAACTGATCATAATAACTGACTAAATAATAATGCTCATGTTATGTCTGAAATCATTCCAAAGATACTGACATTATGTAAACAAATAGGTATCGGGTGTTCATAACCCACCAACACTGATTGGAAATAACAATACGGACATATAAAGCTTTAAAAATATAATAAAAGATCATTTCTCAAAACCCCACATTTAGACATTTCATCAAACACATGGGAGTCATGAATTTAAGCATGGGAATGGGTAAAGCATGTGATTGAAAACATAGCTACAATATTAAAACCATCAATTAGGGATTTAACATAAGGATTTTAATATTCAAATCATATAAGGTCTTATTCCATCGAAAAACACGTATAACATAACTTGTAATCCAAATCAATAACAACTTGATGGAGACAATTCATCATAAATATGTAAAAACTCATAATTTGATATCAATAGGGGATTCTTGGACTGCATGGATGAAAAGGGCCCATGGATTAACATCACACATACCTTAAAGCCTTAAGCTTGAAAGAGAAACACAATCTTGATACTTTTCTTGAAAGTTCTTAGATTAGGGAACTTGAATCCTTGGTTTTATCTAAGAGGAATAAATGAAATTGACGAACTTGAGGGAGGATTAGGGTTTGGTTTTAAAAGGTAATTGGAGAATATGGGAATATAATGCCCTCACTGAAGCTTTAATTCGTGTTTTTATGAATTGGGTCAGTAAGAAAAGACCTAACTGACCCTTAAGGGATTAAATTCGTAATTGGAATGCTAATTAAAAGGGCACTGCAATGCGGTGAAGAGCTCATCGCTATACCCATTGTGACGCACCACAATCGCGGTGAGGTTCTAGAATCGAAATCCAAACACGACCCAATCCTCGTCCAAAAATCCAAAACTTCCTCAAAACATGCACCTTACACCCCTGAACATGAATTAACTCAAAAACTAATATCTTGGAGTTGGGAACACTCATTTAAAAATCCTCAAAGTTAACAGGCCAAAATAAGACTAAATCCCTAACTCTTAGTGAAATTTTCAGGCTTTAAGCCTCTTATGCATGCAACTAGGATCTGAACTAAGCTAAGTATAATACGAGGTATTACAATGTCAAAACTCATCCGACATGGGGGTACAGGGTGGATAACGGTTGGGTATTGGGGGTGGTCTCTGGTCCTGGTTAGACTTGAGATACCCGACACGACTAGGCCCTGGTTTGGGTCGTTCCATATTCTGATTTTGTAAAAACTCACCAATTAAAAAGATTGTTTTCCTCTTATAGTGGAATAATGATTAGGGTAGAAATCAAATTGGGCCAGGTATCCTGAAAGGTACAACCTTACTGATATGCCCAAATTACACCTCTCGTACGAGAGTGTAAGTGGTCGTTGTCAAATATATAACCCAACTAGGTTGGGGTCGAATTTCACAGGGTATACTGTGTTCACTAAGTATTGTGGTTGTTACTAGACTGTTGATCAAAGGTTCCAAATTAAAGAGGGGGTTTGATTAGTAAATTTTATCTCGTTATTTGTAACAAAAAGTGTTTCAGTCAGTGATTCTTATTGCAAATAATAATTCAATAAAAGTAGACAAACTAAAGGCATGGTTACCAAGATATTCAAGTAGCTAGGGTTGTGAATTATTTTTGAATTTCCAATTAATCACTTCAATTGCAAGAGTTATTGAATCCTACTCCCTCCATCCCAAATTATATGTCATCATTTCCTTTTTAATCCGTCCCAAAATAAGTGTCGCCTTTCCTTATTTGGCAACTTTTTAAAGGCACAATCACCCTTTTACCCTTATTGGTCCCACTTAATTAAAAAAAAGATATTGGCACATTTTTCGATAAAGGATAATTTGGCAAACTTTACCAAGTCTTCCCTTATTTCTTAAACTCCGTGTCCGGTCAAATAGCGAGATACAAAATGGGATGGAGGGAGTATAATTTACCCATTTGTGTCTCAACCTAAATGAGTAGATTATACTTTAATTCTCCCAAACTTAAAAGATGCATTAATTTATTCAACTTATTTTCTCATGTGGGTTGATCCCGTTTAGGCCTCAACCCTTAACTCAAAGGTTAAAGCCCTTAGATTCCATGTAAACCTCTTCTTTTCCCAACAAGCACTTTTTTATTAGAACAAGTGATGTTCTTAGGCTCACCCTTCAAGTTTGCAACCAAGAAAGGTCGTTATTATGAAGAAGGGTTTACACAACTTCAGTTAACCATGGAAATCAAATGTTTTCATAACCCCAAGTAGTTGTTCACACCAATGCTCCCATAACCCTAGTTATGAGAGCTTAGCCATACATCTCAATAGAAGAAGAATAAGAAGTCATTATGTTTCTCATAAATAAATTCAGAATTACTTACAAAGATCACAAGATTTGTTCTTCAATCTTCAAAGGAAAATAGGCATAAATTGATTAGATCTACAGTTCTAGCTTTCATCTCAGAGAATACTACATTACAATAATGTTCAAAACTGGAAATATGATAAAAGATACCTAAATAAAACCTAAACTGGGTATTTATATGTTCCCAGGTACCGAGGATTTAAAATTCAAACTCAGAAAAGTCGCTTCCAAGTTGACGGTCAGATCGACAACCCGTCGGAAGCCTGATGGTTCCAGAATGTCAGGTTCTGTTAAAAGTTGACGGTCATGTTGGCGGACCGTCACTAGCCCGACGGTCCATCTCATTGGTCGTCGCTTGATCTTCTAAAATCATGTGTTCTGTTTTAGCCTGATGGCCAAGTTGGCAGTCCGTCAAGGGTCTGATGATCTGTCACTTGGATCGTCGCAGGGGTCCCTAAATTGGGCCATTCTGATTAACCTTGATAGTCATCCTGACCGTTACTTGGCCAATGGTCCTCTAGTGTGACCGTCAGCGACTCTTTTCAGCTATTTTTCAAGTTTTTCCTCCAGCTAACTCTTTGACCTAAAAACACTAAAATCTAGTATTCAATACAACAGCAATTGCTTAAAAACATACAATTATCCCTTGAAAAAGATGTAAAATATTCCATCAAAAGCCAGAATATCAATACCCTCAACTTAAGAAAATTACTTGTCCTCACGCAACTCGGCACCAAATTGCATACATGAATAATACAATGACAAGATATCAACTACTGAACTAGGTTTCACACAACTATTCACTTGCCATCTCTCACATAAGAGCTCAACATATCAGGATCTATAACCGTAATTGTTTATACTTCAGCACACCTACACAAACATAGACATTATATCCTATAGAGATTAGTAAAAAAAAGTGTAACCCAAGTTATTTTTGCAGTCAATAAAGTCCACCACTTATTATATCTTGTGGATTAAAATCAAAACTCTCACACTCATCAAAGAAGTTACAAACATAGAATACATACCCATAGGCTTGCCTTTATTATCTAACGCTCCTTTTTGGTTAATTCACAAAGATCACGCAGGTCTTTTCTAAGCTTGTAATGAGGCTCCCGGCTAGGTAAGGAACGATTTTGGGAAAAGTGACTCAACATTCAGACTTAACTCTCTTTTCCCTTGAATTCTACTCACCAAGGCCACTATTTTACCAACTCACTTACAATTATGTCATCCATTCACACTTTACCATAACAACCCCTTTTTAGTAGCATCAACCACCCTCAACTTATACTGATGTAGTTAGTAGAGGTGCACAATATCTTAGACAGATTAGAGTCGAATGCTTCATTTTAGTTTTAAACTGCCTAATAGCTAACATCTTGACAGTAGCCACCCTCAACTTAGGTATTTTACCTAAGTTAAGGTGCATAATGTCCAATATTGGACCAGGGCCAAAACTAAGTGTTAACAACCTAAAAGAGTTAATTAGAGTTATTTGTAATGAAGAAAACTATTATAAGCTCAAAAAGGGTTCAAAAATAGAAAAATCTTTTTAGTGGGTTGGTTATTTTGGCTAAGAGGACTAAAAGTATGGGTAGTCCTACTATCCCATCCGATTGAATAAACCACAGACAACATCAATGAACTGGACAAGTTCTAGGTGTACTACTATGCAAGAACTGAAACTAATACTTGCACACACTAGCAATTGAGTTACACTTATCCTACTATTACTCTTAGGATTAACATCACATGGCCATGCATATTTTCATCCTAATTCCTATTGTAGAATCACCAACAGTTGCTCAACATATGCCAAACAATAAGGAAATAGCCATACAAACATGTTCAGAGTCTTATGACACATGCATTCATCATTCATATATACAAAGAGATACTAAAAGAAAAGACACTTCATAAATAACCATCATTAAACAGATATTTACATCACAACTTAAGAAAAGAAAATGCCATCCTAGATATGTCGATTTTACTAGATAGCACACGGGAGGAAAACAACATCGGCAACAAAAAACCCTGTGGTACAAGTACACCCACCCCCATAGAAAATGAATGTGTTGTCCTTAATGTATAAAAGTAACGTACAGAGGATGGGAAATACTTGTAAAGCCTCTTATTCAGATGAGGCATCAGTGAAATGTGGACAGGCTTCAGTGGCCTCACCTGTAACAACCTTGACCCCTATGGTGGTAGGGGTACTCACAATCTCTTCCTCCAAAATTGGAGGTATCATATCCCGAGCTAGGTCTGAACTGGGCCCCCTTGCTGGGGAAAAGATGGTAGATACTCCAGCAACTTCATCTTCTTCTTTTTCCTTCTTTTATCTTCACCTCTCCTTGATTTTTTATAGCTTTTCTCATATCATAATCTTCTTGGTCTTCTAGTGTTGTTGCTTCTCTTTGTTTCCGTCTAGCAGCTTTTTTATCTGTGCGTTTACCTGTACATTTATCTACCTTCTTGCCTTTGTATTTTAATGGATTCCCTATCTAGTTAACAATACCTTTATCTTTATCGCTCATCACCAAAGTGGGGTCAAAGACTGGCTGCAGTGACTGCTTGCTCTTCAACTCTACTATGTCCACCTGTGCTTATTTAAATTCTGCCATGAACTTAGCAAGATCTGGAATATACATCGCATCCAGCCTTTTATTGATTCTTTCTTCCATATGGTCCATCCTCATTTGAATGTTTTGAAATGGATGGATTGCCTCAGCTATAATTTGACATAGCTACTTCTTGAACTTCTTCTGCAGCTTAACCAATTTGGCAAAATTTTTCTGCGTCAACTTGTACTTTGAATAATTTGTCCCACCCATTGATGGCATAGAATCTGATCCTGCAGATGTACTAGGTGGCACATAGTCAGGCGGCACATAAGTAGTGATAGTCAAGGGGATACCTGAAAGAACTTCAGAAGTATCGAGGTCTAGCGCTAACTATGTCTGGTAGGCTAGAGGTTTGGTCACTCGCATATCAAACTTTGAGTCATCTTTTGATTTCTCAATATCTTGTTTGTGTGTAGCACGAACTATGTTATCAACTCCTTGAATCAGAGGCACATTAGCATGTCTGCATAGCTCTACGATTAGACATGGGAATGGTAGTATACTTGCCTCTTTGTGTGCCCTGATAAATATTTTATCAGCAATGAGTTGGCAGAAATTGATCTTCAGCCCTACAATCAAACTAGCTACTAGCACAACTCTGTGACTATGAAAATTAGCATCTCCTCCTGTTGGCATCAACCTTAACCGAACAATGGCCCACCTAAACTTAGCTCGGAAGCTAAAGGAGGACTTAGCAATACGCTCTCTAGGATTTATTGCCAAGGCGGGGTTGCTATCATCAGTCAGTAGCCCAGACAACCACAGCCTTTGAGTCAATGCCAAAGTCAGACGATACTCAAGATCAGAAACCGCAGTCAATGCCTTATAGTATGGACCAAACAACATCCTATTAATTGTTTGATCTGATATATCAATGTTAATTTCTCTCACCGGGATTGATTCCTGTTTTGCAAGGCTGAGATCTTTGTGCCTTTGGGACAATCTTTCTCTATCAGTGCTAAATAGTTGGCAAAAGACTCCCTTACCAGATTCAATTGATAAGAACAAAGAGGCTTTCTCATCCATACCAATTCATACTCATTGAACTGCTACTTCAGTTCTAGATATTTGTGCAACTTACTCATCACTATTTGGTACTCTTTGTAGATTGGCCTTTTGATT
>NC_061113.1:55518410-55571591 GCF_002878395.1 Capsicum annuum | reverse complement strand
CTCTTACTCTCCTCTTCAGACTGGGAGAGCATTGGGATTACTCTATCTCATTGTCAAGTATTAAAGGCAGGTGCCTCCTTACTCCTAGTTCGCTCGCATCTTCCCCATGCTCTACCACCATATCTGGTCAAAGGATGTTTAAGTGCCATAATACCTGAAAAAGGAACAAAGGATCAGTTTGTAATTCAAAACAGATAAAAAAATAGTGAAAATGAAGCTTGGCGGTAGGTCTGATAGTCCATCGAGACAGTGATGGTCTGCTGAACTCACCGTCAGGCCTTAACCAGTATGCCATGTTTTTTAGAATCTTGAGATGGTTGACCTAACGATCCGTCAGGTTACTGACGATCCACCAAGTCGTCTATCATATCTTATCTAGTGAACCTTATAGTTGGCATCTTTGCGACGGTCTACCTGGCGGTCCGTCACAAGTCTAACGGTCCGCCAAGGTGACCATCACAACCTTTTTTTAGTTTTAGACTTCACTTCAACATTTTGTCGAACACCTAGTGTGCATTCCCACTTATTTTTAGTTTTTAAGCATAACTTAACTCTCTTTCAATACATGGGTTACTCAGATTTCACCCAGAACAATGTACACCAAGGTTTGACTTTAAGATTACAATCAGAACAAAGCAAAAAGAATAAGATGGAATTTTCTTTAGTAAACAACAACTTACTCACTCTATAAATAGCAATTCAAAAAAGATAAATAAGGTTGTGATCATACCTTGATGGTGCAGTAACTTTACTCTACTCACTTACAACTTTAGAAAATAGAGAAAACTTAAGGCATATGCCAGTGATTGATAGCTTTTGTTGTGATGAGAAAAAAAGGGAGAAGGTATTGTTTAATTAGGAGAGCAAAAAAAGAAGGAGAGTCCTAAAGGGGAATAACTGACCCCAGATACTTTGTAAATAGAGAAAGTTGAACAGGTTTAGGATTTGAAAAGGTAGCAATGTACGTAACCACCTCTTCTTATCGCTTTAAAAATGTTTGGGTCAGATACTGACAATTTAAATAGTATTTAAAATCAACCCAAACTGACCAGTGCTTAGGGTTAAGTTGACCAGTAAGGAGAGTCCAATGGTCTGCTAGGTTGACCGTCGTGGATTAACCGAACCTAGAAATTAATAACTTGCTGCGACGACAGTGTTGATGGTCCATCAATTATTCGATGGTCCATCGACCTGTCCGTCAATCTGTTCTAGTATCCTTAATTATTAGCTTCTGGCTGACGGAGGAAGTGATAATCCATCAGACCAGTGATGGTCCACCAACTCGACCGTCAAGCCTAATCTAGAATGTAATTTTTTTATCATGGCTTTGACGGTACTAGTGATGGTTTGTCGAGTCCCTGATAGTCCGTCAGTCTTTCCATCGCCCCCTTATCAACTGTAAAACTCCTTTCCTTCTGCATTCTTAGTCCTGTATACTTCATAAACACATCAAATTGCACCAAAACAACAATTAAATTCTAAATATAATTACAACAACACTTTATGGGTTGCCTTCTACTAGCGCCTGGTTTAATGTCATGGCACGACTTAGTTATCTCGATTACTTAGACTTCATCGAGATAGATAGTATCTATGCACTTTATCGAGTTCATTGGAATGGTATACAGCTTCACTCGTTGCCTATTAACCTTGAAGACACTTCCGTCCTCATTTTCAAGTTCAACTACTCTAGATGAGTAGACTTGGTTAACTTTGAATGGACCAGACCATTTTGATTTAAGTTTACCTGGAAACAATTTCAATCTAAAGTTGAAGAGGAGTACCCAATCACCTTTCTGAAAGTCTCACATTGCAATCCTCCGGTCATGGTACCTCTTCATCTTCTCCTTGTATAGGTCTACTCCTTCATACGCTTTGAGACGAAACTCATCCATCTCATTCAGCTATCCTAATATCAACTTTGCGGCCTCATGCCAATTCAAATTTAGCCTCCTAAGAGCCTATAGCTCCTTATGTTCCAATTCAATCGGCAAGTGACATGCTTTGCCATAAACCAATTGGTACGGTGACATACCGATAGGTGTATTGAAAGCTATTCTATATGCCCATAAGGCATCATCAAGCTTTCTAGGCCAATCTTGTCTGCTTGCATTCACCATTTTAGAAAGAATGGCTTTGATCTCTCTATTCAAAATCTCCTCTTGCCCACTAGTTTGTGGGTGGTATGGAGTTGCCACCTTATGCTGCTTAACACCGTACTTTGCCAAGGAAGCCCTAAACACTCGGTTGAAAAATGTGATCCGCCATTGCTTATAATGGTGCGTGGCACCCCAAAATGAGAGAATATGTTCCTTTTAAGGAATACAACAACTCTCTTCCCTTCATTATCGGCTAAGGCAACAGCCTCAACCCATTTAGATACATAATTAATGGAAACTAGAATGTATTTCATCCCATATGAGCTCATAAAGAGTCCCATGAAATCGATGCCCCAGACATCAAACAACTCCACTTCCATCAATTTTGTCAAAGGCATCTCATGGTGCTTTGACATTAACCCTTGTATTTGGCATTGGTCACATCTGTGCACAAACTTATAAGTATCTTTGAATAAAGTCGGCTAATAGTATCTACTTTGTAACACTTTCCTAGCAGTCCGGTCACCTGCATGGTGACCCCCAACCGGAGAAGCATGACAAGCTTTCAAAATATTCAGCATGTCCACTTCTGGGATACACCTTCTTATAATATTATTTGCACAACGCCAAAACAAATACGGTTCATCCCAGAAGTAGTGTGTAACATCATGAAGAAACTTCTTTCTATGGTGAAAAGAAAGGTTCTCCTTAATAACCTCGCTCACCATATAATTTGCAAAGTTTGCATACCAAGGCACTCCTTATAATACAACAGCCAAGATCTTCTCATCTAGAAATGCATCATCAATTTCTAGCTCATCCTTGATTGCTTGACCTCTGTCCAGACTGGATAAGTGGTCCGTATCTTGATTCTCGAATCCCTTCCAATCTTTGACTTCAAAGTCAAATTTTTGGAGAATTAATACCCATCTTATTAATCTCGGCTTAGCATCCTTCTTTTCTATCAAATATCTTAAGGCAGCATGGTCTATGTGGACCACCTCCTTAGTTCCCAATAGGTAAGCTCAAAACTTATCAAATGCATAGACAACTAAAAGAAGTTCATGTTCAGTAACAGTGTAGTTCTTCTGAGCTCCATTTAAGGCCTTTCTTGCATAATAAATGGGATAAAACAGCTTATCCCTCTTTTTTCCCAGCACAGTCCCAATCGCTGCTTTGTTTGCATCGCACATAATGTCAAATGGCTTTGACCAATCTGAAGCAAAAATAATTAGGGCATCTACTAATTTCCCTTTAAGGCATTCAAATTCCTTCAAGCAATCATCATTAAATATAAACTTGGCCTCCTTCTCCAACATCTTGCGAAGTGGGTTTGCAATTTTTGAGAAGTCTTTTATAAATTGCCGATAGAAACACACATGACCAAGGAAATTACGCACTCCCTTTATTAAAATAGGAGGTGGTATCTTCTCAATAACATCAACCTTAGCTCGGTCGACCTCAATCCCTTTGGCTAAAATTTTGTGGCCAAGGACAATGCCCTCTTTCACCATGAAGTGGCATTTCTCCCAATTAACCACAAGATTAAATTCCTCGCACCGCTGCAAAGCTCTACTCATGTTCACCAAAAAAAGCTTAAAAGAATCACCTACCACTAAGAAGTCTTCCATATAGACCTCCAAGGTATCTTCAACCATATCAGAAAAGATAAAAATCATGCACCATTGAAAGGTAGTGGGTGCATTACACAGACCAAACAGCATCTTCTTGAAGCCAAAAGTATCGTACGGGCAAGTGAATGTCGTTTTTTCCTGATCTTTTGGGGAAATAGAAATCTAGTTATAGCCAAAATACCCATCCAGGAAATAATACCAACCTCTTCCTACCAACCGATAAAGTATTTAATCCATAAAAGGTATTAGGAAGTGGTCCTTCAAAGTCCATGAGTTGAGCTTACGGTAGTTCATGCAAACTTTCCACCCAGTCACAGGCCTGAGGGGGATCAACACATTTTTCTCATTGGCCACAATAGTTATGCCCCCTTTCTTGGGCACACATTGAACAGAGCTTACCCACTTACTATCAGAAATGGGGTATACAACTCCTACACCAAGCTATTTGATGATCTTCTTCTTAACCACCTCTTGCATAAGTGGATTAAGACAGTGTTGATGCTCAATGGTTGGTGTGCAATCTTCCTCAAGCTGAATCTTGTAGGTGCAAATACCCAAAGGAATACCAATAATATTCGCAATAGTCCAACCTATTGCCCTTTTGTACCTTCGAAGCACAGAAATAAGTGCCTCCACCTGATGCTCACTCAAATCTACTACGATAATCACAGGTAAAGTGTTTCCACTTCCTAGAAAAATGTACCATAAATGGCCTAGCAACTCCTTTAACTCTAACACCGGTGGCTCTTCAATAGATGGTTTAGCTAACGATGTTGGATGATTTTTTAGATCTAGATCCAGCTTCTTGGGAGCATAAGAATATGATCCCATTCCTGTCAACACACACAGAGTCTCCTCATACTCTTCAATGCCTTCACTATAAAAATTCATCAAAACTGCAGCCAAAGTCTCAACAACAAATTTTTATTGCTCATTCTCATAATAAACATCAATAATTGAGAAAACACTTATTTCCTTATGTTACTTTATATATTGGTATACATCAAACCAAACCACTTCATCATTAAGTTTGAATAGGAGCTCTTAGCTCGCAAATCAATAAGCACGCTTCTGATTATAAGAAAAGGTCGACCCAAGATTATGGACACCTCGAAATCCACCTCACAATTCAGAATTACAAAATCCACAGAAAAATATAAAGTTGTCTGCCTTTACTAGCAGGTCATATAGTATCCCCATTGGCCTCTTCACCGACCTATCTTCCATTACTACTTGTATGGTTATCGGTATAGGATCCCCCAAACCTAACTTCTTATAAACAGCTAGTGGCATCAGGTTAATACTCGCTCCCAGATCACACAAGGCCTTAATAAAATCAAGAGACCCGATAGTACAAGGAATAGTGAATGCTCCTGGGTCTACTTTTTTTTTTACCAAAAACCTTATTGAAATAGCACCACAGTAGTGAAGGTTATCCACCAGTTTGTAGCTCACAGCTCTCTTCTTCTTCACTAGGTCTTTCATAAACTTAGAATACCCAGGCATCTGCTTTAATGCCTCTACTAAAGGCACATTCACCATCAGTTACTTCAGCAATGCCATGAATTTGCTAAACCTTCTATCATCAAGTTTCTTCTTCAATCTATGAGGAAAGGTAGGCGGTAGTTTTGGGGGAGTGGTAACCACTGCTTCCTTCTCCTTTTCTTTTTCTTTCTGTAACTCATTAACCTACTGATGGTTAGATGTACTCGCATTACCATCCAACTTATTAGACTCTACTTTATGGGTTTCATCGGTTTCAACCTCTTATTCGATCACATCATCAATCATAGTATTACCTATAGAAGGGCCAGGTAATAGTTTACCACTCCGAATGGTAACTGCCATGCAGGAGCTATCATTTTGAGGATTCTGTACTGTATCGCTAGGCAAGGTACCATTCTTCTTTTGATTAAATATTGCTGAGAGTTGGCTCATCTGCTGCTCTAACTGCTTAATAGAAGTTGAGTGCGAATTTACTAGCTGGCTCATGAAAGATAAGTCACTCTTCGTCGTCGTCACCCCAGCATTGGTAGCCTCAACTCCCTTTAATAGTTTCTTCATTATATACTCCATGGACATCTTACCTGAACTGGTAGCTGCATTATCCCAATTTCTAGGAGGTACATACAGTCCACTCCTATCATTTTTGTTCTTCTAAATCCCTTGGTCCCTATCTTTGTAACCAGCCTTGTCGTAATAGTTCTGACCTTGATTCCTTTGGCTATTGCCTCGAAAACTCCCTGATTATTTATATAGTTTTCCTTCTCCTCAGAATTAGAATCAGCTCTGCCTTGCGATCTAATATCTTTTACCTTCTCAGTCTTCCCAGACAATAAGTGTTTAGTAAGCAGATCCATCTGTGTTTTCATGTGTGCCATATCTTGGTCACGCTTCTCGTCTTTATGGTGGTGCTCCACCGACATACCACTAGATATAGTAGGGTTTGCTACCATAGAATCTCTAGTGTGCCGAGCTCTACTTGTCTTAGTCAACCGCTCCAACATATCTGCAACCTCGTTGAACGTAATCTCCATGAATGCTACTCCTACTGCATTGTCAACTGTAGGTTTGGTTATATAGTTCAAGGCTATAGAAAGTCTCCATTAAATGCTTGTCAGTTATTTTGTGGTTGGGGAACTATGTCAACTTTTTCTTAAATCATATCCAAGTCACATGCAGTGCCTCATTTGGTAATTGTCTAAAGTTGCTAATTTCATCCCTCAACTGTAACATCCTAGAGGGCGGAAAGAACCTTTCTAGGAAAGCTCCTTTCAATTGCCTTTAGTTTGTTATAGAATTGGGAGGCAACTCATTCAACCACATAATTGACTCCCCAGACAGACACAGCGAAAACAACCAAAGACAAATTACATTTTAGCCAACACCAGGGTTATCAAAGGATTTGAAAATGTTGATAAAATTCACCAAGAGCATATTTGGGTCATTCCCTAGAAGTCCTCCAAACAACCCCTTAATAATAATCAGTTATATCATGGTTTTGGTTATGTTGAACTTCACCCCAAGTGCCAGTGGAGGTGGAATAATAGCTCCTATAGCACCAGGTTCATCCAAGTCATCCTTCCCCTCATCAAGATCAAATTACATAGCAGTTTGGCGGTTTGCTCTCCCTCTAGGTGCCTGGTTTCTATTTATAGCCACCTATATATTTTTCGCACGCCTTCTATTTACTGGGTTAATCATATCATCACCCCCCAAATCCTTGTCATCAGGATTAGGTTCACTAGCTGGTTGACTATTATTTTGCCGATTAACCTGTGCTCTAGCCAAGGCAGCTAGTCTATCAGCTTCTTGTTATTCTTCCATTCTACCAATTAGATGTGGTTCAGGATTAAAGGGTAATCTAGTGCATGGAATAAACAAAAATGAGCCTATAATGAAACAAAAACAACAAATAAAGGTAAGATTTGGGAAACTTGACCAAAGGTCAATTAACAATCACAAACTTAATTGACAACCGTATTCCTCGACAATGGCACCAAAATTTGATACGCCTAAATTACACCTCTCTTATGGGAGAGTAAGTGGTTGTTGTTAAATATATAACCCAACTAGGTTGGGGTCGAATTCCAAAAGGAATACTGTGTTCACTAAGTATTGTGGTTGTTACTAGACTGTTGATCAAAGGTTCCAAATTAAAGGGGGGTTTGATTTGTAAATTTTATCTCGTTATTTGTAACAAAAAGTGTTCTAGTCAGTGATTCTTATTGCAAATAATAATTCAATGAGAGTAGAAAAACTAGAGTCACGATTACCAAGATGTTCAAGCAGCTAGGGTTGTGAATTATTTTTGAATTTCCAATTAATCACTTCAATTGCAAGAGTTATTGAATCATATAATTTACCCATTTGTCTCTCAACCTAAATGAGTAGATTTTCCTTCAATTCTCTCAAACTTAAAAGATGCATTAATTTATTCAACTTATTTTCTCATGTGGGTTGATCCAGTTAAGGCATCAACCTTTAACCCAAAGGTTAAAGCCCTTAGATTCCATGTAAACCTCTTCTTTTCCCAACGAGTACTTTTCTATTCGAACAAGTGATGTTCTTGGGCTCACACTTCAAGTTTGCAACTAAGAAAGGTCGTTATTGTGAAAAAAGGTTTATAAAACTTCAGTTAACCATGGAAATCAAATATTTTTATAACCCCAAATAGTTGTTCACATCAAGGCTCCCATAACCCTAGTTATGGGAGCTTATCCATATATCTCAATAGAAAAATAATAAGAAGTCATTGTGTTTCTCATAAATAAATTTAGAAATTACTTACAAAGATCACAACATTTGTTCTTGAATCTTCAAAGGAAAATAGGCATAAAATGTTTAGATCCACAATTCTAGATTTAATCTCAGAGAATACTATGTTATAATAATGTTCAAAGTTGGAAATATGATAAAAGATACCTAAATAAAACCTAAACTGGTTATTTATATGTTCCCAGGTGCAGAGGATTTAAAATTCAAACTTAGAAAAGCCGCGTCTAAGTTGATGGACGGATCGACGGCCCGTCGAAAGCCTGACGGTCCATCCGTGGACCATCGCTGATGGTTCCTGAATGTCAGATTTTGTTAAGGATTGATAGTCATATTGGCAGACCATTGCTGGACCGGCGGTCCGTTGCATGGGCCGTTGCTTGATCTTCTGAAATCATGTGTTCTATTTTAGCCTGACGGCTAAGTTGGCGGTCCATCAAGGGTCCGACGGTCTGTCACTTGGACCATCGCAGGTGTCCCCAAATGGGGCCATTCTGATTAACCTTGATGGTTATCCTAACGGACAGTCACTTGGTCGAGGTCCACCAGTGTGATCGTCAGCAACTCTTTTTCTGTTATTTTCCAAGTTTTTCCTCCAGTTAACTCTTTGACCTGAAAACACTAAAATCAAGTATTAAATACAATAGTAGTTTCTTGAAAACATACAATTATCCCTAGAAAAAGATGTAAAATGTTCCGTCAAAAGATGAAACATCACTCTCCTATGTAGTTTGTTACACTAGAAAACAAAACTGCACAGGCCTTATGATATCTGTCTTTTTCCATGAAGACCCAGGGACCTGGTCCCTTGTTATCAGCTGATCATCATCAAAATAAGATGTAGCAATTTTCTACTTTTTTATAATGACAAACCACAAAACATAACCACAAAACTTTGGAGCATCAAATTCATTCAACCTATTCAGTCGAAGTGATTACCACAACTATTAGTGAATGTTCCTCCTATCATTATGCACCATAATTACCCCTATCAATATGTCAACTTACGGACCTGGTCCCTTGTTGTTAGTTGACATCAAAATTCATTCACTGTATTTTAATATTCCCCCGGTCAATATACTTGCACTCATCAATGTTCATGTGAGCATTTTCCCCTATCAATATGAAATCATTACTTCATTATTAATGCATTCAACACCTATTACCTATCACCTACTTGCATTTAATACATATGCACCTACTTGGTAACTGGTCCCTAATATATCATCATATCATGCAACAAACCTAGTCCACCTAGTCCCTCTCTACCATATGTATTTAGTATTCCCACTTTTAGCATCATTAAAAAGTGATAACGGTAAACCAAGAGTAAAAATAAGCACAAGATAGTTAACTCATGGCCACTAGAGAAATATTAACATGAGGAAGAACTTTTAAAATAAAGAGCAAATAGATGAAACACATAAATAGGGATTCATTCATTATTGAAGGAGATCAGTACCATTACTTATACCAAAAAATATAGAATAACTGTCTTAAAAAAACCCACTAGAAATAAGGACTGGAAACAAACACAGGGATGACAAACTAACATAGGAATGAAAAGACTTAGGAAGAAGGGGGCTTAGGGTAGAAAGATTTTAGCAATAACTCTATTCTGACAGCCTCAGCAGCATGACCATCTAACAACTATCTAGCGAGGGTCTTCAGCATTTAGCCCTTGAACCTCACCAGTTAGTTTTTCAACCATGCCCTAGAGCTTACCAGGTCCCTCTGAGGATAACTTCTAATTCTGCATTTTTAAGTACACTATCTCAACATCCTTAGTTGCTAGCTTAACCCTCATCTCCTTCATTTCTTTAGTTAAATTCTCCTAAGCAACCAACAACTCTGACACTTGGGACACAATTCCAACTTTTCCTTCAATGCATTTATTTTTTACTAATGTTGTCAGACTAAACTTTTGTTTGATAGTTCCTAGAGTCCCTTTACTCCCAACTACTCCAAAGTGATCAAACACCTTGTTCAAGAAGTACCCATAAGGAATCCCATGTTTGCCCTCCTTCTCAAGGATGACCTTATGTATATGCTCTAACATTAAAGCAGGCAAACTTATAAACTCAAATTTGCTCAAATACTTAATCAAAAATAGATCAACCGTAGAGGTTATGGTCCTTTTCTCAAACCTAGCTGAAGAACTTTTTTCATAAATTCAAACACTAATTGGAACTCAGTTGTGAGAAATTTTTTCTTACTACCAGCTATTGAAATCCCTCCCATATTTGTGGCTTCAATCATGAACTTAATTAAGGGTTGTTGTTTCACAACAGTCCTCACATCTATTATAGTCACATCCAAAATTTTTCCCAGAGCCTTTTCATAAAGTTTTATTTTTTTACCTTACACTTGAGCAGTCATACTCGACCCATGATTTGAGAAATCTAATGTATAATAAAACTCTCTAACTTTATTTTCAAAAACATGGGAGTTGGTTCCTCTAGGAGGTGTAACTATCCCTGGTGTTTGACATATTCCACCAACTCCACCATGCTAGGTTTCTCATAAATCCTGGCATCAAATATTCTACCAGATAGTACTTTCTAGTTTTTAAGATTTGCATTTGTTGTTTCTCTAGATGTTGACTTCTTGTCTTCCTCTTTTCTTCTTTTGGATCACCACTTGGTTTATATTCAAAAACATTTCTCTTCTTAAGACCAGGTCCCTCAGACACTTTCTTCTTCTTAACAGTAATATGTTTCTTTTTCATTCTTGCAGGGCTACCAGACTTTGAACTGAAAGACCTGGTCCTTCCAGCAATATGAGCATCTTTTCTTATTTTCTCAGTTGCAGCGGCAACATCATAATCAATGTCCTCACCCTCTCTAATCTCTATAACATTAATATTCTTTTCCTCCTACACTACAATAGCTTTCTTAAGTTTTCTTCTCTTAGTGGTTAAGGACTTGCTTGCCTCATTGCATCCAACAATAGATTTTTATCAAATCCCCTAGCAGAATAGGATCTAGCAACTTTTACAGCAGAGTCAATCACTTTCTTCTTGCCTTTATCGCCCCTCTATTTTTTCACAGGCCACCTCAGAGGTGGTTCATCCCCATCCTCCTCATTTAGAGGTAGTACAATTTCTTCATTCTATGACATATCATCCTTTTCACCTACTATTCACTATTCTACAATAATAGAGCTTTCCTTGGGATCATATGCGAGTAAAAGCAAATTTTCAGCTACCCAATTTATGCTGCTAAAAGGATCAGATTTCTTTATAGAAATTTATTTGCCACACAGTTGAGAAAAGGTAAGGTTTGAATCTGAGGGAGTAGGGAAACCAGGTACTCATAAATTTTCTAAAATTTTAGTACCTTCTAATTCTTTAGAGGGGGAGGGATTTGAGAAACATCTGAGGATTTTAGTTCTCCTGAGGAAAGAGAAACTTTAGATTGTTGGACTTATTGTTCAATTGGAGAACCAAAACCTAATTTAAGTCAACCTCCAAGGCTAACTCAGTAAGGTTTTCAATGGATGTTAGAGTTTTGATTAGAACGAGTTCACTTAAGGATTTTGGAATTTTTGAAGAGGAATGAGTGGGAAGAGTCAACACAGGCTCTTGTTGTGGACTTATGGTGATGTTTTCCATAGTTTTGTATGTTAGAGAATTAGATTGTTTGATTTGGGGATTTTTTTAAATGGGTTCATTTAGGGTGTTAGGAACTTCAAGGGAAGGCATGGTGAGTACAACACTCTGTGATTCTTGAGGAAGATTAGAAGAAGATTCTTTCATAGGGGTTGAGAAAAATAGAATGTCTTCCATTTCAAAGTTTTTGTGAGAGGAAAAAAAAGGACCAAGTTAGTTTAGAGATGAGGACAATTTAGGAAGATTATTTGAATTAATTTGGAGGAGAGTGAAAATAAAAATATTTGATTCTGTAATTAATGGAGGTGACCGTTTGACATTTAAAGGTGTCTTTTAGAAATAACGCGACTGACTACATTTGGTGTGACTCTTCACATTGCTATGAATTGAAAATTTTTGCTCAAATAAGAAAAGACGTGTGGCTTTGTAGACAGAAATTTTATGATTTTAAAACACACTAATTTGGTACTAACCTGAGATGTAGGACTAGGTCCTTCTTTTTCTTGAGTGAATTCTCCATTTGTGTTTGCCTCAACGGTTTTCCTTTAAAATTGTTCCCATGGGTATATACCTGCAAAGGTATAGTACTGAATTAGACTAATATGTACTTACCTTACCAAGGATACCTATCTCCTTATCATAGCCAAACTTAGGAAGAGAAACTGATTCATTTCATAGGTTAGGTTAATTTGCTCAATCCCAACTTCAACTCTTTTGTTTCAATACACCATTTTATTTTAGAAAGTATTCTAAAAATGGGTCTGGGGACCAGGTCTCAGAATTAACATTATTTAAATTTCCAAGGTACCTTTTACATTTCATTGAATCGGTCAATATCTTTTGGAACCTTTTTCACATTTTTTAGCTCACTTTGGGATAGGAATGCTGAGAAAACCATGAAATTTTTTACATAAGCTTTTGTTTGGACTCCAATCTCCAAAGGTGAAGTCAGAATGTCAAGGGGGTGAGAATATTTGTGCCTCTAATTTGACCTTCTAAGATAAGTTTCATTGGGACCAGGTCCGTGAATATTTTGACTAGACCACTCTTGTTGTTCTTCAACTAGAGATGGGGTTTATTACTGATATCTTGAATCACCATTAATTTCATCATTCCCTTCTGCATTAATTTGTCCTTGACCATCATCTTTTATAAATATCATCCCTTTGAATAGAAATGAGTTCTTCAATGTCAAAATCTTCCTCGTCACTTAGATTCACCAGCTTTCTAGACTCATCAAGGATTACAATCACAATTAATTCAACACACAGAGTTTCATCTTTTGAAAACTTTGTATGCTTGGTTTGATAAGGTATAGCCCATAAGTACAGCTTTATTTGAGTTTGCTACGAAAAAATAACCAAGGCCTCATAGATTTCTCGCTTGGTTCTCAAGAACATTTTCCAGACAAACACATACTTCTTTTCTCCTCTACTTTGGACTTATTTCTTGGAAATTTCATTTTTGGCATCCCAAAGACCAGGTCCTTTAAAATCAAATAATTGCCTTTTCCAAATGAGACACCTCCACTTTGAAGTGTCTTGAAAGAGAGAATATAGTCAGACCTTCCAGTCATATGCTTTGAACAATTACTTATCAAAGAACCAGTTTTGACTGCAGTCCTTTTCTCCCACTTGCAAACAAAATCATTTATTAGATTTGAGAACCCACTTGAGTTTGAGTTCCAAGTAAGAGGACAAGAGTGTGAGAAAGTATTTCTTTTCCTATCTAGGTAATGAGAACTTTTTCATATTTTTCAAAGGTTTGGAACCTTTAGGATAGGTATTCCCCTGCTGGATATCTAATACTGTTCATTCTAGCTCTAATCCAACTTTAACAGGTTTTCTTCATATGACCATCTTTTCCATAATGAGTGCATAGAGGTTTTCGGACTTTGTTTTTGACATCTTGAACAACCTTACCTTGAGACCCAAGTGATTGTTTTATACTGATATCCAAGGCCCTTACCATTTCTAACACCTTGACTAGCTAAATTAGAAAAGATCTGTGAGGATGTGGCCTATTGTAATGACCCAATTTGCTGAACCAGAATGCTACATGGTGCTCATGACCCCAAAGGACCATAATCTAACCCATGACTGATATCTGTACTTGTATACTGCATAAAATAACATAATAATACAGAAACATACACTGAAAGGCCATAAGGTTCTATCATGAACATAACTGAATAACGTAATATTTGTGTGGGGTAATAGAATACCCAAACAAAACTAAAAATTCTGAAGCTTGAACATGATAGTCTGTATCAAGTCTACATCTAGTTTAAAAGCCTCTACTGTTTGAATAATTTGAATAAGGATTTGATGGTACATGTCCCCAACTAACTCCAACTAATAAGCTAATCAATGAGATACTAGAAAATCATTATGTCCTTGAAGGATGAGAACTCACTTCTACTCTGACTGCTGAATCTGGAATCTACTGTTGATCTGGAACTCGTGTCTCTGAACCTATGGTGTAATATAAAAAGAAAGCACCATAGCGCGAATGCATCAGTATATATGTATCGAGTATACATGTGAGGTAGGCTATATACAAGGGTTTGCATGCATGAATAATGCTAACTGACTGTCTACATGAACGTGAGAATATATGCATAAATATGTAACTGTAACTGTAACTGACAACGTGATTTCATGATTTTTGAGCCTGTATATTGATAACGTGACATGCTAGTAACTGATATGACTGATAACATGAAGGACTATATCTGAATAATACTAATAACATGGGTGACTGTATCTGAGTATAACTGATAATGTGGGTGACTGTAGCTGACAGTCCTGAATCAGATGGAACTATCTGAGTTCCGTACTATATCTGAGTTGACTGTATCTGGCAGTCTTGAAATTTGAAGAACTATCTGAGTTCTATTACTAAGACTGATTGACTGTATCTAACAGTTCTGATTCTATAACATGAAACTGTGGGAAGTAGTATCTAACCGACATGCCCCAAAGGTGCTATGATAGCTGAGCTGGAGTCCAATCTATTCCCTGATTGGTAGGGTGTCAATACCGTGCCACTGGTAAGGACAACATGTGAGTAACCCTCATATAACAGGTAACTCTAGCGAGAATGGTGGGAACCCTCACATAACAGGTTAAGCCACCTCATCTACCCTCATATAGCAGGCTACGATATCTCAACCTATGCTGGCTACATAGTTTTGGAATGCAAGGATTACTTTTAGGAATCACACCCTCGTATAATAGGTGAGTCTCCATCCTTGGGTTCACTCGGTGCTAATTCCTAATCCCATATGAATGGATATTGAACATGATTTACTGAACTGAACTGACCATGGACCGAGTTACTGAATCTCTATGGCTAACGGAATACTACTGATATCTGACAACTGACTAAGTCATGAGATCATGAAGATTTTTCCTGAGTCATAAGACTATATAAAGTCTAATAGTTCATAGCTTGACTGAGAGTATCGTGAAAACATGACATGGCTCTAGGCATACAGCTAATATTTCAGGTACAAGTACCCCTAAGACTCGATGGAAGGAAACTGACATGACTTGATATTCTTGAATACATGATAATCACCACAATACGTTTATTGAAGCATTTCATCAAACGTCTAATAGGCATAAACTTGTACATACATGGGGATTTGCATGATATCATGCTAGTTAGGAAAATTTCCTTCATCTAGGGTTTTAATCAAACATATTATAGGCATAGTACATTAAAGCATATTATACAACAATTAAACATCATGCTTCAATTCCAATTCCATCATACAAGGTTTTAGTCATGAGATTTCATAAATCTTTATCTATACTAATCAACCCACATGGAATTTATCATCAAATCATGGAATAGAAATCAATTCCTCATTTATCAATATAAAATAGAACATACAAAGCATGAAAACATGAAGAAAATCCATAACTTGTAGTTAAAAAGGATTCTTGGACATGGAGTCCATAAATGAACACAATGCATACCTTAGATCATGATTTTATAAATATTGATGGTTAAACCTTCCTGAATTTGAATCCCCAATAGAAACCCTAGTTTGTTCTTGAGATAAACTTGAGAGAAACTAATATGTTTTGAAAAGTGGTTGAATCACGTGTTAAAGGGATTATATAGGGTTAGGAAGTTAACCCTTTTAACCCTAGACATGTCATTAAATTTTTACTAAAATTTCCCGAGTTGGGCCCTTGGCGCGACGCAGCGTTATCGCACCGTGTCACTGGAAATTGACAATTGGGAAATTGCATGGTAGCGCGACGCAGAGTTATCGCATTGCCACCTTGTCTACGACTTTGAAGTTTAGTGTGACATGCCAGTATCATGGAGTAACACTAAAATTTGACAATTTCCATTTGAGGTATCTCCGCGATGCGTTGAAGGCTCAGGTCAAACACTTCTCACTAAAAAAGCTCTAACTCTTCGCCCGGGTGTCAGATTTAGGCAAATTATATATATCAATGGAAATCTTATTCAATTTCCCACGTGATAGGAAGTGAAAATTATGAAAATACCATGTGTATAATAATGAATTCGTATTTCAAAGAAAGTTCTAACATCCTTGAAATGATTTTCAAGCTAAGAAAAAAGCACGGGTATTACATCTATTGTAGAGATTTATTAAGTTCTTCTCTCAGACGGACCAGGTCTCTTTATAACTCTTCATTATTATAGAGTGCAATCATGAGATACTTTTGAGAATCCCTCAATTTTTATTCAAGCTCAATTTGAAGCTTTGAGGCTTCTTTCTTCCATTAATATTAGAATCATCTACTTTCTCCAGTTGACACATAAAACTCAGATTTTAATATTCAACTTAGCAACCTGTTTCTCAGTTTTAGATATTTGGAGATTTAAAGCTACTAATTCAAGCTCCTAATCTTCTACTTTCTCTTCTAAAGAATATTTCTTCCCTTATCATCAGTATCATCTACTTTCTCTAGTTGACTCACTAGACTCAAATTTTAATATTTCAACTTTGTAACATGTTCCTCAATTTCAGATATCTAGAGATTTAAAGTAATTAATCCAAGCTCTTTATTCTCTACCTTCTCTTCTAGAGTATTTTTCTCAGTAGTCAATTCACACATAGAATTAATCAACACATTAGCAATTTTTTTATCTTTCTAGCAGAGTAGTTTTCTAAGTTTTACTTAATGTCAGAAAGAGTTACCTCATTTTCTTCTTCATCTTCAGTATTTTCCAAGAGAGAAAACAAGGAATAAGAAGTCACTTTCTCATCCTCTGCTGCTAGCATAGAAACATCTTCATGCTTTCAATCTTCCTTAAATTCATTGAAAGAATCCACCCATATTGCTAAGGCCTGCTTAACTACAAAATCAGCTGTAACCTTTCTTCTTGACTTTATAGGGACCTGGTCCCTGTTCTTTCCTTTGTCACCTCTAGTCTTGAGATATTCCTAGTAATTTATTTTGTGCATTGGATAGTCCTTAATAAAATGCTCAAGACTTCCACAGTTGTAACAAACTTCAAATTGCCACCATTTTTGTTGCTACTTCATCCTCTTTGAAACTGACCACTTTTCTTTATAGCTCTAACAAATTTTTTTTTCAAATAGGCAACATCAGTGTCTTTTTCACTTGAATCTGACTTATAAGCCTTCAATTCTAGAGACTTTTTCCTTTTTACTTCCTTCTTCTCTTGCTCTTGTTGCTTCTTGAGTTTATGTGTCTTCGGATTACCAATAAGTTCTTCCATAGTGAGAGTTTTAGGTTTCTTGCCTCAGTGATAGCATCTACTGTGCTTTCCCGAGATTTAGGCAAAAAACCCCAAAATTTTTCTAACTTGTTTATACAAAGGAATTACTTCTCCTAAGCAATGCAACTCATTGGTAATTAAAGTGAAACTTGTATGCATCTCTTGGATAGTTTCTCCTTCTTTCATAGTAAAGGTTTCATACTGAGTAGTCAGTATATCAACTTTTGAATCCTTTACATCAGTGGTTCCTTCATGAGCAGTCTTCAAGCAATCACAAATTTCTATAGCATTTTCACATACACAAATCCTATTGTATTCATTAGACCATATGCTACAAACTAGTAGTTTTTTATCCTTATAATTCTTCTCAACTTTTTTTTATCTTCATCATCATACTCTCTCCTACTTTTAACAACTATTCTAGTTATGTCTCCTTTCTTGACCTCTCTAACTGGAATAAGAGGACCATCTAGAATTATATCCATTAGCTTATTATCCTCACCCATAATAAATTCATATATCCTTATTTTCCACCACCCTTAGAACTGCTCATCAAAACTAGGAGGTCTAGTGGTATATTGTGCTTCTTCCAGATTAGGTGGGGAAGCCATGATAAAAAAATCACTCTAGGTGTTAACCTTTTAAAGTATTCTGGCTCTAATACCAATTGATAGAATATGGGAGGGGGGTTGCACCACACTTTGAGGGACCATTTCCCTTAGAATCAGTCACAACCAATCAAATAGTAAAGCACTAAAAAACTAAAACTTTGCTAAAAACTAAAGATCACAATGATTTAACGTGGAAACTTTCTTGCTCAAGGAATGAAAAATCAAGACTTGCCCTAACAAGTATGCAACCATAAACTATAATCAAACTCTTGATTATAGACTCTAATGAACCTAAATCTAGGATCCACTTGCTTGTAATAACTCTACTATAAACCTACCTTGACAACTCTGCCAAGAACTCACCTTGATATTAATTAACTCTAACTAATATCAAACTCAGGTAACTCTACCTAAGCTGTCTCAAGAACACAAAGAAGACATTACTCTTATAACACGATTAATTTAGTTATGGACCATGACTTGACTCAAAAACACTCACTCTTTCAGTACATAAAGAAATTAAGAGCTTAAGCAATATTACAAAGTTGAGTTTTCACCTATTTCCCTTTTTTCTATTTTGATTTTGCTAAATCTCACCAATTAAGAAGCATTCTTTTCTTTTTATAGTGAAATAATGATGAGGGTAAAAATTTGATTGGGCCAGGTATCTTGAAATATACAAGCTCACCTATGTAGTTTGTTACATCAGAAGACAAAACTGTGCAAGCCTTGTGATAGCTATATTTTTTCATGAAGGGCCAGGGACCTGGTCCCTTATTGTCAGTTGATCATCATCAAAATAAGAAATCCCACTATTGATGTTGAGCTGGGAACTAAGCCTATTTATATTCCTCCTTATAGGATGACCCCAACAGAGTTGAAGAAACAGAAAGATCAGTTGCAGGAGTTCTTGGAAAAGGGATTTATCCAACCTAGTATTTTACCTTGGGGTACGCCTGTCTTGTTTGTAAAGAAAAAGAATGGGTCTATGTGGATGTGTATTGATTATCGATAGTTAAATAAGGTGATAGTTAAGAATAAGTATCTTCTTCCTCACATTGATAATTTATTTGATTAGCTTCAGGATGTTGTGGTGTTTTCAAAGATTAATTTGAGGTTCGGTTATCACCAACTGAGGATTAGAGCTTTGGATATTCTGAAGACAGCTTTTCGGACTCGACATGGTCATTATAAGTTTTTGGTCATGTCCTTTGGGTTGAACAATGCCCTTGCCGCATTCACAAATTTGATGAACTGGGTATTTTGAACCTATCTTGACTCTTTTTATTGTATTTATAGATGATATCTTAGTTTATTCCAAGAGTGAGATTGATCATGAGGAGCATTTGTAGATTGTACTTTAGATATTGAGGGATGAGAAGTTGTATGTGAAGTTCTCTAAGTGTAAGTTTTGGTTGGAGTCTGTTTCTTTCTTGGGTCATATGGTGACTAAGGAAGGTATTATGGTTGATCTAGCCAATGTTGTGGCAGTTTGTGATTGGGATAGACCTACTTCACCCCACGAGATTCAAATTTTTGTTAGCTTAGTAGGTTATTATCGATGTTTTATTAAGGGTTTTTAATCTATTGCAGCTCCATTGACCAAGTTGACCCAGAAGAAAAATTCTTTTATGTGGTTTGATACTTGTTAGGAGAGCCTCCAAATGCTTAAGGATATGTTGACCTCAGCTCCTGTATTAGCTTTGTCCAAGGAAGGTATGCGTTTTACCATATTTTGTGATGTTTCGGGTGTTGGATTGGTTGTTGTGTTGATGTAGGAGGGAAAGGTGATTGCTTATGTATTTCATTAGTTAAAGCCTCATGAGAGGAATTATCCTACCCATGATTTAGAGTTGTGCGCAGTTGTGTTTTCCTTAAAGTTGTGGAGGCACTACTTGTACGTAGTGTATTATGAGATCTTCCTAGATCATATATCCTTCAATGCTTCTTCACCCAGTAAGATCTTAATATGAGGCAACATCATTAGCTTGAGTTTCTTAAGGATTATGACTTGACCATTCTCTATCATCTAGGTAAGGCTAATATGGTCACGGATGCCTTGAGTCAAAAGTTGACTAGCATGGGTAGCTTGGTATCTTTTGAGCCCAGAAAGGCCTTTAGCCTTAGAGGTTTAATCTTTAGATAACCAGATACTTAGGCTTGATATTTTGACACCTGGTGTATTTTGGCATTTGTGGAGGCTAGATCTTCTTTGATGGAGCATATTCAAATTCATCAGTGTGATGATGCTGGATTGATATTGATTCAAGATAAGGTGTTCTGTGGGGAGGTTAAGGAAGCCTCACTTGACTCAGATGGAGTTTTATGGATTGGAGGCTGAGTTTGTGTGTCAAGAGTTGGTGACTAGATTATGTTAATCTTGGAGGAGGCCCATTATTCCAGATATTCCATCCATTCAGGTATAACTAAGATGTATCATGATTTGAGGCAGCATTACCGGTGGGGTGGTATAAGGCAAGATGTAGCAAATTTTATGGATTGTTACCTATGTTGTAAAAAGGTGAAGGCCAAGCATATGAGGCCTGGTGGGTTGCTTCAAAAGTTGCCCATTCACGAGTGGAAGTGGGAATGGATCACCGTGGACTTTGTGACCGGTTTGCCTCGTACATCTCATGGTTCTGATAGTGTTTGGTTCATCGTGGATCGATTGACCAAGTTAGCTCATTTTATTCTGGTTTAGGTATCATTCAGTGCAAAGAGGATGGCCCGCATCTACATTCTTAAGATTCTGTGTTTACATGATGTGCTAGTGTCCATTATTTTGGATTGAGGTTTTATGTTCACATCCCACTTTAGGAAGACTTTTCAGGATAAGTTGGGTACTCGGGTTGATCTTAGCATAACTTTTTACCCCGCACTGATGGCTAGTCAGAGCGAACTACCTAGGTTTCGGAGAATATACTCTGCGCATGCATGATGGATTTTGGTAGCTAGAGGGAGCAGTAGTTGGATTTTGTTGGGTTTCCATATAACAACAACTATCGTTCAAGTGTCGACATAGCTTCTTTCAAGGCATTGTATGGTAGGCATTGCCACTCCCAAGTGGGTTGGTTTGATGTTTTATAGGTGAGATCTCGAGGTACAGACTTGCATCGTGAGTCTTTGGATAGGGTCCAAGTCATTACGATAGACTTAGAGCAGATCAGAGTAGAAAGAAGTACTATGTTGATCATAGACATAGACTTCGTGCCTTGATATTTAGTGTTGATGATCGGGTTTTTCTTCGAGTTTCACCAATCAAAGGTTTGATGAGGTTTGGGAAGAGGGGCAAGTTTAGCCCAGGTATATCTATCCATTTGAAATTCTTCAGACTGTTTGTGATGTGGCTTATAAGTTGGCTTTGCCCCCTGATCTATCAGCTGTTCATCCAATTTATCATGTTTCTATGCTATGTCGTTACATTCCGGATGAGTCCCATGTTATTTTACGGGAGTCTATTCAGTTAGATGAGTTGTTATCTTTTGTTGAGGATCCAATCTCCATATTGGTTAGGGATGTTAGGCGGTTGCACTCTAGAGTTTACTTGGAAGTTCGAGCCTGATATGCGTAGTTCTTATCCCCAACTCTTTGTTGATTCAGGTATTTCTTTACCTTAGTTCGAGGATGAACTAGATTTTTTTTAATGATGGCTGATGCAATGACCTGCTTTTTGATAAAATATGTGAAATTTGTGAGTTTGTATGATTTGACTATTTTACCCCTCCCCATAGTTGCATTATGGTATTTCTGGGGTGTGAGGGTGAATGGCATAATTTTTGATACATTTTGGTATCATTTATGCGATATTATGGTTTTTTATGGCTTCGAGAGCCTCATTTTGGACTTATGTGAATATCTTTTGATTCGTGTAATGGATGACTGAACGGATTGCGCCAACAGCTCTGGAATAGCAATTTCATGCTAGGTAGACCTTTGGTTCGAGTCCCGGTGCACCCGAGCTCATTTCGACCTATTAGTCGGAAAGTTGAAAAATTAGAAATATGAGTGTGGGACCTATATTTGGTCAAAACAACCTCGAATGGAAAATCCAACTTCGTCAGCAGAAATGATGTAAGGTTGTTTCCCTTTCTTGTTGTTCTATTTCAAGACATAGAGTTTAAGGTCTTGAAAACACTTTCTCCAAAAACCCTAAAAATGGCACATACAAAACCCTCATATTTAACTAATTTTCTAATCACCATGGCTGTGACTTCCAGTGGGATTGCCCCACCGGTGGATTCATCAAAGCAGATTACTGAAGGGGATAGTAAAATGAATGAACCTATTCCAAAATATGTTGACTTATTAAAGGCGAAACCTTACGTGCATGAGAATGTTAGGGTTCCTCCTGAACCCGTCGTTATGCTGCATGGGGAACCATCGATTATGTAGAAGTCTTCAGAAGTAAAAAACTTGATCATACAAGAAAATTTGCAGTATCCAATTATAGGTAAGTTTTCTTACGGCAAACCGGATGTCATTGAACTTAGAAAAGTAATCCCAAAGAAATGCAGGATTAAAGGAGAGTGCATAATAGGGGTGCTAGATACAAGGCATATTTTGATTCGTTTGAATCAATTGGAGTACTATGTACAACTGTTATCAACTACTGCATATTATATAAAGGTCAAAGACATGTATTGACAAATGAGGACACTTAAACAGGATCCATGGTTTGAACCTAATATTGAAACCACAGTAGGGGTGGCATGGATTTAATTACCAAATTTACCACCAAATTATTTTGCTAAGGAAGCCATATTCTCTATTACATCTGCAGTAGGCAAGCCTTTAATGGTAGATATAGCCACAAGGAATCATAATAGGCCAAGCTATGTAAGAGTAAAGATAGAGGTGGATTTGGTTGCTAAACTACCACAAAGAGTTAAAATCAATAAAGAGGATGATATCACTAGAAATATTAAGTCCAAATGGATTCATATTCAGTATGATCATAAACCTAAGTATTGCAAAGAATGCTACCTACAAGGGCATGATGAGGACTCATGTTGGAATATTCATTCGGATTTTTTGATCATGTACAAGGGCAAAGAGAAGAAAAAGACAAAGTTAAAGAAGATGCCAAGGAACAAGACATAGCAAAGATGAATGCAGATGTTGTCAATAACAAGAATCAATGGAGGCAGTGAAGAAGCAAGTATAGAAGATACCAATATAGTCATATTGTGGGAGAAATGAAGGACAAGGGTGCCGAAATGAAAACATCAAATATTTTGGATGCCTTGGAACAACAAGAAAAAATAGAAGAGCAACCACTTTCCAGCAACATAGAGGGGACGGAGAGCACTAAGGATTGGGTAACTAAGAGTTTTGGAAACTCAAACACTATATCAGCAAAATAGATACAAGCCAATAATAATAGTATTAAGGAACAAAAATAGTTAGACAAAGACAGCAATGAAAGTGTACATCATGCAGATGAGAAAGTAGCACAAATTATAGCAAAACATCATAAACAAGTGCAATAATGCTCAAAGAAGAGTGGAAATACACAAACTAAATCAAAGGAGTTGGTGGTGATGGTTAATAATCCTAATAAAAATCAGGAACAAATACAAGAGAATGTGTTAACTCGGGCAATAGAAGCAGGGAATATGTTGGATATTGCTAACAGCAGGAAGGAGGACCTGAATACAGAGGACTTGGTAGACAATATTGATAAAGTGGCAGTGGGAGGTGATCTATCTCCAAAATATATTAAATTCCTGAAGACAAAGCATGGAAAACATAGCAAAAAAATAAAAAATACAGGTGCAAGTTCAATGTTGACAAAGAGTCACACATCAAAATCAGCCTCAAAATGAATGTTTTAATCTGGAATATTAGGGCTGTGAACACACAGAAGTATTTTACAAGGTTGATAACAATGCACAAAAGATACCAATTTGGTTTCATAGGTCCTATAGAACCATTTCAAGATGGCCAAAATATTGAAAATTATAAGAGAAGGTTGGGAATGCAACTTGTTGTAGTCAATATATCAGGAAAGATTTGGGATTTTATGGAGTCAACTACAGAGTATTTTATTATCAATGATGAGGAACAACAACTCTCACTCAGACTAGAGAATCAGAATGCAGGAGTAGTGGTTGTGGTTACAGTAGTTTATACAAAATGTACTCAAATAGAGAGATTGCTCTTGTGGGAGTCTCTTGAGGAAATGACTTGTACAACAAAAGAACCTTAGATGGTAATGGAGACTTTAATATAATAAGGAATGAAGATGAAAAGCTTGGTGGATTACAAGTTACTTTTGAAAAAACAGAAAATTTTAGCCATTGTATCAGTAATTGTAATTTAGAAGAGATTGCTTTCAAAGGAAGAAAGTTTACTTAGTGGAATGGCAGAGTTGATGGATACTGCATTTTCAAAATACTTGATAGGGTCTTCTCTAATGATAAATTACTAGAATTGTTCCCTATTATGGAGGTGGAGAATTTGTCAAGAAGTGGTTCTGACCATGCACCAATGTTGATTCATTGTAATTCTAACCAGAAGTAGTTGATCAAACTATTTAGGTTCCTTAAATTTTGGCTTAAAGAAGAATCCTTCTTGGAGGTTAGTAAGCATAACTAGAAAGTGAAAGTAGAGGGCAATCCATTCCTTGGCTTTTATCAAAAATTAAAAAGGACTAAAGTTGCATTAACTCAATGGAGTAAGCAAACATTTGGGAATATTTTCCAAGAGATTGCTACTCTGGAAGAAGTGATCAAGGTAAGGGAAAAGTAATTTGAGAAGTCTCCCACAGGGGATAATAGGGCAATTTTATTCAAGGCACAAGCTGATTTGATAATACAGTTGAAAAGAGAGGAGGATTACTGGAAATAGGAAACAAGTTTTGAGTGGTTCAAGGATAGAGAAAGGAACACAAGATTTTTCCATGCTATTATGAAGGGAAGAAGGTCCAAGCTTAAAATTAACAAATCCAGAATGATGAGGGTAGTTGGCTGGAGAATTAGGAAGAAATTATTGAAGCTGCTATTTTGTTTTATCAGCATCAACTTCAGAAGCAAGAGGATGCTGAGGAACTTACAATGTTGGATGCACTACCAACTGTAGTAACAGAAGGCCAAAATGCAGAATTAAAAAAATTCCAACATTGGATGAAGTAAACGTAGCAGTCATGGGTTTGAATAGAAACAGTGTTAGCGGGCCAGTTGGTATGACAGGAGCATTCTTTCAGGATGTTTGCGATATAATATCTAAGGATCTTTATCAGATGGTAATTTTTTTTTGTGGCTATGACCTTCCAAGGTTTATCACACATACAAATTTGGTATTGCTACCAAAAAAATTAGTATTTAACGAACCAGAGAGAGGAATTGAAGGGAATTGGTTTAGGGCTAATTATAGTTTTAAGAGTCCAATTATTCAGCTTCATAAAGGTAAAACGGCAATGTTGATTTGATTTTTCACTGTTCTTCTAGCTAAAGTAGTCATGTTCGAGTTTTTTACCTGAACTAGTTTATTAAAATACTCAAAAAAGTGAACAATTGATTTTTCGTTGTTCTTCTAGCTAAAGTATTCATGTTTGAGTTTTTTACCTGAACTAATTTATCAAAATACACGAAAAAGTGAACAATTGATAGTTCGGGCTAATTGTAGGTTTAAGAGTCCTATGATTCAGCTTCATAAAGGTAATAAACGACGTCATTTTTTTTTTCGTTCTGCTAGCTAAAATTATTCTTGTTTGAGTTTCCTGGTTGAACTAATTTATCAAAATTCACCTGAATTATTGCACTGGGTCTATCGGAAATAGTCTCTCTACTTCTTCAGAGGTAGTGGTATGGTTTGTGTACACTCTACCCTCCCCAGACCCTATTATGTGGGAATACACTGGGTATATTATTATTGTTGTTGAACTTTGTGAATAAAATCTTCTCAAATTTATTCATGAAAGAATTTAGTGTATGTTTCCTAAAATTGTTTCTGAAGATTAAGTTGGATTTGTGCAAGGAAGAAGTATTGCAGAAAATATATTGGTAGTGCAGGAAATAGTGTCTAAAATTAGAAAGAGGGGAAATCTACCAAACATGGTCATGAAGTTAGACATGATGAAAGCATATGATAGAGTGAAGTGGCTCTTTCTGACAAAAGTTCTAAGGAAGATTGGTTTTTTTGAAGAGATCATAGACATGGTTTTCAGATTACTGTCTAATAATTGGTACTCCTTATTGCTGAATGGACAACCTAAATGATTTTTTAAATCTTCTAGGGGTATTAAGCAAGGATATCACCTTTCACCTACTTTATTCATCATTGCAACAGAGGTTCTACCAAGAGGGTTGAAGGAATTGATATTTAGGAAAAAATTCAAGCTTTTTGGCATACCTAGAGGGAGTCCTAAAATCAATCATCTTGCTTTTGAAGATGATATGATCATTCTATGTAAAACTGAGTTGGGTACTTTACAACTCCTGACAACAACTTTGGAAAGCTATGAATTGGTGTCTAGATAAAAAATAAACAAAGAGAAGAGTGTATTGTATCTACATGGTAGTGTGTCCAATGGAGTAGCAGTTATGGTAGAAGTGGATATTGGTATCTTGAGGAAGGAATTTCCATTCAATTATCTAGGATGTCCAGTATTCTATATGAGAAAAAAGAATATTTACTATCAACAACTCGTGAATAGAGTCAGCAACAAACTACAAGCAATGAAGGGTAAGCTTTTATCATTTGTCAGTCATGAATCCCCCTAAAAATGTCTTAATTATTCTTCATAAATGCTTTGCTAAGTTTTTATGGAGTAGCAATATAGAGGGGAAGGGTAGACATTGGGTAGCTTGGTCTAAGTTGTGTGTACCAGAAGAGGAGGGTGGTATAGGTTTGAGACTGTTACAAGATATATCCATAGCTCTTTTTTGCAAGTTATGGTGGAATTTTAGAACCAAAAAATCAATATGGAGTGAATTCACGCTGAATAAGTATTGCAGGAAGCTACATCTTAAAGAGGTTATGTGAAAATCAGGAGACTGGTCACAAGTTTGGAAGAAGATGCTACAAGTAAGGGATCTCACTGATCATCTTATAACTTAGAGAATAAGGGGAGAAGATGCTCATATTTGGTATGATAATTGGAGTGGAGTAGGAGATCTTTACTCTATTATAGAGGAATACAGGGAATGGGATGATAGACAGTAAAGGGTCAAAGATTTGATAAAGGATTGGCAGTGGAATGTAGAGTTGCTGAAGGAATTGTTTATAGAGGAAATTGTGGACCACATAAGGCAAAAGGTATCTCTTTTACAGCAAGCATTATAAAAAGACACAGCAGTATGGTCAGTGGAAGCAAGAGGAAACTTTAGTGTCAAATCAGCATAGCATTATGTGAGACATAGAGAGGAGCCTAATGACTTTTACAAATAGTTGTGGATAAAAGGTTTACCTTTTATGATAGTATTCTTTATATGGAGAGGGAAGATAGCAGTAGATGCCACTATTAGGAGATGGGGAATAGAGGGTCCATCCAAATATTGGTGCTTTCAAAACCCATCACAAGAGACAGTGTCTCATGTGTTGCTGAGATAACATTATGCTAATAGGACCTGGTCCTACTTCTCTTCTTTTGCAGGTATAAACATTTAAGGACTGAGTTTGAGGAATACAATTTATATATGGTGTAATACAGATGTGAAGCCAAGGGAGAGAAGTTATTTCAAAGCAATACCAGGGATAATAATATGGGGGCTTTGGAGGAGAAAAAATGCATTGAAGCATGAAGGAAAAGGAGTGTCAGTGCATAGGCTGATTATGAATATTATCAGACAACTGAGGATGCTATATAAGGTTAGAAAACCTACACTGGAGTTCTCAATGGAATGGCCAGTCATTATACAGCAACTTAGTCAGTTAAAACCTAGAATTAAGGTAACACCAGTGCTATGGGAATTTCCATAAGAAGGCTGGGTTAAATATAATACAGATGGTGTCTCAAAAGGTAATCTGCGAGGAAGTTCTTGGGCATTCTGTCTAAGGGACACAAAGTGGGATCTACTACATGCAACAGGATTAGTAATTGAAGATACAACCAGTATGGAAGCAGAAGCATTGGCTATCTTAAATCCAGCTAGACTTTGTAATTCATCAAACCAAGACAAAGTATCATTCAGACTGATTCTTTACTAATGCAGAAGATGTTGAGAAGGAAATAGGAGATACCTTTGAAGGTAGAAGACATAATCACGCAAATATAGCAACTACTTTCAACTAAGAAAGTGCAGATAGTTCATATATACAGAGAGGGCAATCAATTAGCAGATTACTTAGCCAACATAGCATTGGAGCTACAGACATTCATATATACAACATTCCATCAGCTACCAAGTACAGTTAGAAAGATTCTTAACAGTGATAAGTACCAATATTCCTATTTGAGGCTAACATTATCAAAGAAGTAGACAGACTGGAGAGGATAAAGCAAGTTTATCCACATACATCAAGTATACAACCTAAGACGGTGAAAAAAAAAGGGAAATTGATACTTAGCCTAACTAAACCAGCCAACAAAAAAGGACTCTAAGTAGATCAGGGGGTCAAATAGTTAGATCTTCATTGTATGTGGCTAGGGAATTTGATATCATCCAGTTACACATGGGTCCGAGCATCTCACGATCTCTCTTCCTTCTATAACTGGTCAAGAAGTACAAAGTTATATTGTGGGTCAATCAGCAGATTCAAGAATAACAAAGAAAGCAGCTTACCAGGAATGCATATCAAATTTCAGCGGACTAGACCCTACTTCTTAAAACCAAAAAAGCACTTCATATACCCTTACCCTGGAGAACACAGCTGAAAATGGAGAAATAATAGTATTAAGCAAGATCCATAGAATAAGTGTTAGCTCAGAAGGTGGAAATCAGCTTACTCTTGCAGATGGAGAAGGATTCAACCAAGTGAGACAAAGGTACAGTGTTGATTACCCACTGAAGAAGCAGCTCAAAGTGAAGATTAGTGAAGTCAAGCATAGTAGAAGAGGCGGAAAGCTAAAAGGAAATGAGATGATCTTAGCTCAATTGGGAAACCCTACACTGTACATTTGTTTTAGATGTGGATTGGATCACGATTTGGGCCGGTCCGATTGTAGATATGTAGGCTGGTGTTAGTTTGTGATTTGAATGGGTTGGTCCATTCATAGACTTTGTTTTTTATTATTAATAAAAGACCAAATTAAACCCAAAAAAATAACTTCGTCAGCAGATCCAAAACGTCGATTAACATATTTGGTGTGATTTTACTGCTTTTAAATCTCATTTTGACCCTTGATTTGGAAAAATTATGATTTCAGATTTCAGAGGTCAACTTTGTGAAAATCACATTTTTTTCAAAAATTTGATATCGTCATTGAGTCCAAAGCGTCGAAATTTAGTGTGGTTAGATATTTTGTTTGCGTATATCAAACTCCAAATGAATTTCGTACACCCCGTCGAAGTCCGAGTTGGACTTAAAGAAAGAAAATCTGGTGTTGTGCAATTTTTTGGTTATAAAAACAGTTTTTCCCCTCCTTTTTGCCCATTTTGTCCATTCTTTCACCTTACCTCTTGAAAGTTAAACCCTAAAATAGTGTGACATCTTAAAAGTGAAGCTTGTGGAAACTTGGGAAGTTAGATTAACATCTATTTCTTGATTCTCTTACGGATTTAAAGTAAGAATTTACCCTTTTCTTAGTAATTTCTTGGTTAATTTCTCAAAATTCCAAAAACCTTAGGGCTTGATTTTAAACTCCAATTTCACTCTTTTTCATTTGAATAACATTTTTATCTTATAATTACTAATTTTTTATCAATTTAACCTTCAAAATAACTCTGATTCTTTATTTTAACCCGGATTTCAAAGATTTTATCTGGTAAAGCAAAAAAATGGTTTTTCTTTGATTTGAACCTCATTTTCTACTCGATTTGACTTGATTTTTCAGCTATAGGTTTCTAAAAATATGGGGAACACATTTTTGAAGTAAATATGTAATTTTTTTTCTTTTTTGAAAATCCATTTCGAGAGTCCGTGTTGATCCCGAATCAAAAGTAGTCAATATGGGTGTCGTTAGTTTTGTTTTGACATGTAGATTCCATATTTAATATTTTTAAGGGAGTTTGAGATCGTTCATGGAAATTAAGATCGTGGGTATGAAGTGTAGTGAATTAGTTTCAGCTTTTGAGGTAGGTTATGGATTAACTCTTTCAGACGGGGCTAAGTAATAAATGATGATACAAATGCATGATAAGGATGAAAACTAATCATGAAAATGACTAATTATGTGTTGTACCTATGTGGGAGACTATATGTAATGTAATTATTGAAATTGAGATATTGAGTGATATGTGTGACCGTGTGGGGTCCTATGTGATGTTGATAAACTTGAATATATGTTAATAATTGTATTGTGTTATTGAAATGCCTAATATGGTACCATTGGTATATTGTGATATATTCATACCATTGGTATATTGTGATATATTTATACTTGTTATATGTGAGAATTCATGGATGAAACAAAAATAATGAGTGAATATTAACTACGGGGTTGTGAAAATGCATAATTGTGATTGGTTGTGGAAATATATCATTGTGATTGATTGTGGAAATACTCATTGTGATTGTTATGAGCATTAAATCCTCATATCATGCTCATTCATGAAATAGTGATACCACCATGGCAATTTTTGAAAAACACTGGCAACACCTTTTATAAAACCCTTCCCAGAGTAAGTGTCGGGAAGGAGATATTGTAACACCTTATAAAATCCTCCCGAGGGATGTTTCGGGAAGGAGATATGAGATATGTGGATTGTATATGGGTTGACGAACCCCTTATGGGTCCTGCGTTGGGAGGCTTGCCTCCATAGACATATAGTCGTGCGACGACCTTATTCATCATCATCATCATCATAATTATATACATTGCACTTACCTTAATATATTTATATTGTGTTCTATTGCCATATTGACTTGTCATCTATGTAATTGTCTTATTTTCTTTTACTTGTATTTGATAATCTTGTAAATGCATGTTCCTCGTTGTTCTACTTATATATGATACAATGCATACTTATGTTCTATCTAGGTGTACTGTTGCAATATATGTGATATATTAGAACTGTTAGTGCAAGCAGTGTGGATTACCATTGTAGGATATTTTTTGATTGCAGGTGACGTGCCCTTAGTGTGTATTTTGTATGCTTTATTTTCTACTTTGTTCGATCGGTATATGATCCTACTGAGTATAAGTGGACCGTACTCACTTCTACTTCACTATTTCGGTGCAGCTTCGGTTCGAGTGCGCCTCAGACTGGTTGATTTCGGGCGCCTTCAGGTTACTATAGTAGTGGTTGGACATTCATACGTCTGGATTTCACCTCTATCTTTTTGTATTAGTTATGTATTTATTAGTATTCGGAGATAGATATTATTCCTTTTTGGTTATTTTTATGATGTAGTTGACTCATGAATTGTATTAGTAGTTCCTACATTATTGACACTTGTTTTTGGGCATGATTAGTATTTTGATTAAGTTCTTTCCACATTGTTATGATTATTGCATGGTTTGGCTTCGTTCTAGAAGCCTTACTTAGGGTATTTCTGTTTTTTTTTGTATTAGTTTAGGTGATAAGCTTACTTGTCAAGGTACGCTGGAACTAGTGTCATCATGATCCTTGTTTTTGAGTCATGACTATCTTCATCTTCTTCTTCAGGCACTAAAAATGACAATGAATTATTAGGAAAAAAATTCATATCATTCTTACCGAAAAGAATGAGACTTTTCCAAAAAAAATTTAAAAATTTATACCTACTTTTTCTATGAACAAGTGCAAGGAATTTAAACAAGAAAAAAAATAACCTAAAAAAGAATTGAATAGAAAGAGAGGAAGGAGGGGGGGAGAGTGGTCATTCTTACCAAAAAAAAGAATCTTTATTAGATTTTTTTAAAATTTATATCTAGTTTTCCCAAATGTATGGAATTTAAACAAGAAAAAAAGATGATTCAAAAAAAGAATTAAATAGAAACAGAGGAAGAGGAGGAGAAAGAGTGGCGGTTTGGATGGAGAAGATGATAGAAAGAGTGGCGGTTTGGATGGAGAAGATGATAGGGGATAGATGTAGAGGACGTTGTCCGTCCTTTTAAAAAAATTAAAATACAATTAGAGGTGTAAAAGTTGAAAAAAGAAAAATAAAAAATACTTCTAAAATTTGGTTCACGCATTTCAAGAGTATAAAACACACTATTTTTAGCGTGTCACCATTTTGTGCCTAATAGAATTGACTTTTGTGTTAAGTATTCAATAGATATAATGGTACGTTGAGGGGTCCAATGAAATCTCAAAACAAATTTAAGAGTATCGATGAGTTGAGCCTAAAAAAAAGGTCATTACTCTGACGCAATAAAATTTAAAGTAAATGAATATCTTCCAAACATCAAAAGTTAAAACAATAGTTAAAATTTGAACTTTTAACTCCTCGGTCAATTAGAATACATGTCCTGCACTTATCAGAATTTTTAGAAAGGTGAGAATTGTACTACCATCTATCATGCTTTTTAAAATGGTGTTGAATGAGAGACAAATTTAATAAATGAGTTTGTTGGATTTTCATGAACAAAATATTAAAAACGCATGGACAATGAAGTATTTTTAGTATGTAATTTTTATAATAAAAAACAGAAAGTCCATTAAATATATATACACTGAAGGTGAAAAACAAATGGTAAATTAAATATATTTATATTGAAAGTATTTTGATAGTCATGTGCTTTCAGTGTATCTTTTACATTTGAAGAAACACATTGCATTGACTGCTCCTTCAATGTTTATTTGACTATTCAAGAATCTAAAAAGACCATCATTTTCTCATCTGAAAGGTTAATGAGAGATAATTTTTCTATTTTTTGATGTTTGATATTTAAATTGGAGCCCAATTAAATTGGAATTTATGTCGGAAAGTTTCACATTGGGTACCGTATTAAGCAGGAATCGAACCCGCGACCTCTGATTAAGGATGAAAGAGTACTTACCAGTCTATCATAACCCTTATCGGTCTTCTTTCAGTTTTTTCCTTTCCTTTTGAGTTGTGTTTTAAAGAGTCTACAAGTTGCAAATCAAATTTAATTTAATGTGAATTGTCATCAGTATATGGTTCTTATTATAGCACAATTATCAATATCACTAACATGATCTCCTAATTCTTTAACCTCTTTCAATTAGTTGAAATTCAAAATGGCCAATTATTCATCTAATTTCATTCTTAAGTTCCCTTCACAGATTCGTTCTTAAATACTCATATCCTTTCAGATATAAGTAAATTTATAATAGGGTGTATAGACTATAGCCGCCTTATAGAATAAACTCTTGAAATTTTCTTTTTTAATGTTTTATGCTCAGTAAATGATATCAGCAGAGTGTAAGGAAAAAAAGACAAGTATTAATCAAATTCATAAAGATAGATGAGAATTGTACCTCCATATACCTTCTTTAATGTAATCAAAAGATGAAATCAACATATTGTGACAAAGGTAATATAACAGATTCAATTTCTAGAGAAGTATCAGTAATAGCACCAACATTATAAAGATGAAGACATTATTTAGAAGCAGTGTCATGATAACATCTAGCTTTATTCAATCGAATAGCACCAGCAATGGAGCCGAACAATAAAAAGAGAAAGAGAGAATAACTTTCTTATCTAGCCTCTAGGAGAACATAAGCTAGATCGAAGACATTTTTTCATACTTTTATACCTATCTCTTCTTAATTGTTTTTCTCCTGGGATCTAATGGTCATAAACTCTAGAAAACTAAAAAATTGAAGCAAGCGTAAGCTTTTCACCTCTGAGAAAGATGAGAAGAAAGATGCAGGCAAGAAACGAGATGATTTCTTCAATAATGCATTGGGAGCATTAAGCGGTGAACTGTTCCTAGCTAATTCCCTGTTGGCCTCCTACCTCAAAGTCTAGAACTAACTTTTTGTTGTCATCATTACTCTTATCATACAAAGGTCCACTGGCCACCTAAGAATCCTCTAGCTGTATCTCTCTATCTTTTTCAATAACATTATCAACTAAATTTTTAGGGACTACCTCATCCTTACTAAGGCTCCATAGCCTGACACTTGGCCTGGAGTAGATGATCCATTCTGTACAACTGAAGTTTTTACAGTGTCAATAAGTGATACAACTAGGTTCTTCTCGTCTTTCTGCAAATCAATCACTGTATGACTAATCCGTTGAGTAGCCTTAACTTCATAAGTGACAGATTTTCTGGATAAAATCACTATGTTTGAAACATATTCCTTAGATTTTAAAGCACTGATTTCTATTTGCTCAGCTAGATCATTAACGTGTCATTTTTTGCACCTCTTCTTTATTGTTCTACCACCGCCTCAAAATAGCCCCACAATTTTTCAAATGATTCTGACACTCCATATCTTGTGACTATGTTGACGAATTCTTTTCATACCTTGTCGACAGTGAGAAGATGAATACTCAAGTGCATTATCATAACAGAAAGTGAATATAGAATTACCAATTTTTTATATTACGAAAAATAGCCTAGAACAATTTTTCATTAAGAAAAAAAATACCTTGAATAATCATCAAAAAAACTACAAAATTTTTGGCCTTTTATATGTAAGTTTCTCTGAACTATTTCTCATGCATGACCTACAATTACATTGTCTTTTTTATAACTCTTCTTGGTATATATAATACAGATCATTAACTAGGCATATTGAAATCTTGTTCTTGCAATAATTAGTGATTTTGCAAAGTTATCCCTTCGTCAACTAATTGCATGGCACGTCTATGCAAATGATTAACAGGGTTACTTGTATCTATTTTGCTCGAGCCAAGTTAAGAAGAGGTGTATGCTTATTGCAGAAGTTTAATCAAAATAGCATTCATCTTTTCATGTGACTTGAACGGGGTAAGAGATTGTTTCTAATAAATTCTTGACTCAAGAAACAATAATAATAATCAAAATCAAAAGAATAACCTAAAAAAAAATTATCAAAAAATCATAATAACCTAAAAAAAATTATCGCAAAATCATACTCATTTAAGATGATGGCCAGATGTTGCAAAAAATAAAACAAAAAGGAAATCAATAAAATTTGGCCGACCCAAAATTAAGAAGTAAGAATGTTATCATGAAATAACAAAGAAAAGTTTACAATTTGAACAAAAGAGAGGAATTAATAGTCTTTGGGTCAAATTCCTCTATTACACCCTCTATATTTTGATGAATCTCCTCTTTACTCATTACTCTTCAAGATTCTCCTTTTTCCAAACTCATTCTTTAGCCTTATTAGCTTGAAAATGTACTGGGTTTTCAACTTGGTCCCTTCACATAAGGTCCTTTTATTTGTCCATGAATTTTAGAATTAAAAAAATTCTTCACTTAAAAGGAAAAGTAAATGTCCCCCTGCTATTAAAATTGAACATCTAACTATATTCATATAATTTAAACTTCTTATATAGTTTAGAATTTAAATTTCTTATTTATTTAGTTAAAAATGGTGAAAAGTTTATTTATCTAAAACGAAGACTTTTAATGAAGAACATAAAGTTCAAACAATATTTTTAAGTCCCTTCACACTTTTAATATAACTAGTCAAGTGTACGTGTTTTGCACGTGTATACGAAGATAATAATAAGTGTATATAAAAGAATAAATTTCTATCATTTATATCGAACAATATACTTGATCCGCCTTTAAAAATCTTGTTTTTGTGAATCGGATCCATTTAAAATCATGTAAGACTAATTTCTTGATAAAGAAAAGCTTACCCTTTAAAAGATCTCCTATTTCTCTCTTTTCATACTGCTCACGGCAAGGCACGTAAAATCACATTCTATTTTATGCATCTTCTCATTCAAGACAAATAATTATAAATTATAAAATAAAGATATGGACAAAAAATTAAAAAAATATGACATATTGGAATATCAATTATTTAACATTATACTTTGAAAGGAAAAATATACTTTAGAGTTTTGATGACGTTACTAAAACGTAAAATGAGCAGCTCAAACTATCCCAGATGGAAGAAGGAAATCGATTATAAATTTGATTTACTAACGCATGAAATCTCTAATTACTATTATGTTTTATCTTCTAGCCAACTAATGACTTTGTTTAATACTTGTTTGACACTCTGATTATATTTGCTATTATGAGAAATCATATTTTTTACTTTATTTTTATCTCAATAGTATTTTTTTTATGTAAGTATGACTTTGACAAAAGAGTATTAACATGAATTACGCTTGAATAAGAAGTAGAACTAATATGAATAAAAAATAAAATTTAGAATAGAAAAAACATACCTTAAATTCACTTGTAACGATACCTTGTAATCGATACGAAGTTTTGTCTGCATGTTTCACATAAATCTTTCTTCATCTGCACAAACATATTAAAGAATCAATCAATAATAATTTATTTACAAAGACAAATACAAACAATAAAAGATTATGAAAAAATTGTCTTAGAAGTTAAAGGATCTTCAATTTTGTTAAGCCTAAGTTAAAGTGACAGTAAAAAATATGAACTTATTTTGAAGGTAAATGCAAACAAACAAACAAAAAGCATCAAATATAGAAGCTTAAAACTCCAGACGAACTTAGAAAACGTTAAAAAAGGTAAAATGAATTTAATGTGATTCTTTACATATATTATTTTAGGACTATTAATTTATTTTTATATATTTTAGGATTCATATATTTTATGTAGTTTAGGATTCTTAATCTTTCCATATATTTATTTTATCAGGGTTTTTCCATATATTTTAGGAGTATTTCATTTAATAATATAATAATTAGAGGAAATGGGTGAAAATATAATTTTGTCTATTGCAGAGTGTTTTAATGAAGGGCAAAAAGTTCGAATCACTTTTCTAAAGGTTTTCACACTTTTAATATATTATAGATATAGATTATAGATATAGATATAGATATAAATATAGATATGGAAAGAATAATAATCTTGATTAGACACTAATACATAAAGTATTGTGCATTAATTATTTATTCTAAAAAAACACTTATCCTTGAAAACACAAAATTAAATTTAAAATTAAAGAATAATTTTGATAATTTGAAAAGTTAAAAGTTGAAAATTAAAATAATATGACAAAAAGATAGCCGTAGAAAATAATGTTTATGATACCACCTAAATATCGATTAAAAGTATATATTTTCAATTTATTTTATTTTAAACTTTTATGAAATAGCAAATTAACATAATAATGTTTGTATGATAAACATTCACTTAAATGGCTACCTTCTAATTGGTAATAAATATACTTTTTATTTCATATTTCCTCACAAGCATAACATAAAAACATAGATGCATGTATAATTTATGTTAGTTTTAGGCCTTATTTATTTGTACTTAATGGAGGTCAGAATCTAAATGGTTCAAACTTCAGATCATTAAGTGCATTTATTTTTTTAATAAGATTTTATCTCTTAATAAGTCTGAATAGGTCTTAATCATTCAAATCTAGAACCAAGTCTTAATATCATTAAGAGATATGTTTGTGTTAGATAATATTCACTACTACTTTATTCATAATTACTAGTCACCGCCACTAACCACCTCTGCCACCACCACCATTGTCAACCACCACTCCCCGCCACCACCACCAACTACCTCCGCCATCACAATCACCATCCACAATCAATATCGCTACTAATCACTATTGTCAGCCGATACCATATCTACCACCTTCATTACTATAATTTATATTCGCTGCTATCACCATCTCCAATGCCAATGTAATACCCCATACTATTCTTAGCTCTGTTCAGCTTTCAGTTGCATGCATAAGGGGCTTAAGGCCTGAAAAATTCACTAAATGTTGGGGACTTAGTCATTTTCAAGACCCCTAAACTTTGAGGATTTTATTTTGGTCTTTCCAACCCCAAGATGTTAGTTTTTGAGTTGATTTATGTTCAGGAATGTAAGAAGTATGTCACGGAGAAGTTTTAAATTTTTCAGACAATGTTTGGGGCATGTTTGGATCATGGAATCAGAGGGGAACCACGATAAGGCCGCGGCATGACAATAGTCTCAAACTCATGTTTACTGCATCGCGGTGAGAGAATTCCACAACTGCGATTAGACCTCATCGCGATGACGTTGTTGCGTCTAATTTTTATTTAAATGGTTGAGAGGCAATTGGGTCTTTTTCACTCAACCCAATCATTTATAACACGACTTGGGCATCAGTTAGGGCATAATTTTGCCCTTCTTCTACAATTTTCCTCTCAAGAAAACCCTCTCCTTTTCCCAAAAATAAGATTTCAATTTTTTTCTCCCTAAGAAATCAATAATTCAAGTTCCCCAAGTTCAACAACCTTCAAGAAAGCATCAAGAATAGCATTATTCCTTTTAAGTTAAAAGCTTAAGGTATGTGGGGTGTTCATTCATGGGTCTCTTTCACCCATGGAGCCCAAAAATCCTCTTTTAAATTAAAGAATGGATTTTTCTATTATTATGGTATTTTATATTGCTTAAGATGGGTTTAATTCATGTTTTCATGGTGATTTTAATTCAATTTAGCCCATGTATGATTCCATGCAAGATTTTGAATTCCTCATGATATGAATTTGAGTTTTCATGCTTTATTTAAGTGAATTCCATGATAAATCCTAAATTCATGATTCTTAGCAAGCATTCTCATGTTTAAATTCATGATCATGTGTTCACGGATTATCTTGAAGATGTGGAGGCATTATCCTTATGCTGTTGTTTTTACCTTGAAAATTTTGAGGTATTATCTTTATGGGGCCCATGTTGATGTGTTCACATATCACAAATATTTGCAGTATCTATTCTCACAGAAAAATTTGAATCTTCGTCGAAAAAAGTGGCTTGAGTTGTTGAAAGATTATGACATGAGTGTTTTGTATCATCCGGGCAAGGCCAATGTAGTGGCAAATGCCCTTAGTGGGTTGTCTATGGGTAGTGTTACTCATGTTGAGGGTGATAGGAAGAAGTTAGTCGTGAAGATTCATCATCTTTCTAGGTTAGGCATTCGGTTAGTTGATTTAGCTGAGGGTTGTATATGGGTTCAGAATGGTTCGAAATCTTCTTTGGTTGCCAAAGTGAAGGAAAAGCAAGATAGGGATCCCGATTTGGTTAAATTGAAGGAAATAGTCAGAGATAAAAAATTAGAGGTTTTCTCCCAAGAGGAAGATGGTGTGTTGCATTGCCAGGGCAGGTTATGTGTTCCATGTGTTGATGATTTGAAGAAGCAAATTTTGGAAGAAGTGCATGGTGTGCGATATTCCATTCACCCAGGAGCCTCTAAGATGTATTGTGACTTGCGAAAAATCTATTGGTGGAATGATATGAAAAAGGATATTGCAGAGTTTGTGGCTAAGTGTTCAAATTGTCAATAGGTTAAAGTTGAGCACCAGAGGCCTAATGGTATATTGCAGGAGTTCAGCATCCCTACTTGGAAGTGAAAAATGGTGAACATGGATTTTGTGATGGGTTTGCCTCGTACGCATCATCATCATGATTTGATTGGGTCATTGTGGATAGAATGACTAAATCAGCTCATTTCTTATCAGTTCATACTTCCTACTAGCTGAGGATTATGCCAAACTTTATATTAGGGAGTTTGTTAAGTTGAACGGGATTTCGTTGTCTATCATATTGGATAGAGGTACTTAGTTTACCTCTCATTTTTTAAAGGCTTTTCAGAAGGGTCTTGGTACCCAAGTTCATCTCAGTATATATTTTCATCCTTAGATAGATAGTTAGGCAGAGAGGACCATTCATACCTTAGAGGACATGTTGAGAGCATTTGTTATTGATTTTAAAGACAGTTGGGATGACCACTTATCATTGATTGAGTTTGCCTACAATAACAACTATCAGTCTAGTATTGGTTGGTTTGAAGTAGGTGAGGCTGCTTTGATAGGGATAGACTCAGTGTTTGATGCAATGGAGAAAGTTCAGTTGATTAGGGAGAGGCTTAAGACAGCCCAAAACCATCAGAAATCTTATAAAAATGTGAGAAGAAGAGACCTTGAGTTTGATGTTGGTGATTTAGTCTATTTGAAAATCTCACCCATGAAGAAAGTGAAGAGATTGGTAAGAAGGGGAAGCTCAGTCCCTAATATGTTAGCCCTTGTAGAATCTTGAACCGTTGTGGGAAGGTGGATTATGAGCTAGAGTTGCCTGCAGATTTGGCATCAGTGCATCAGGTATTCATGTTTCTTTGTAAAAGAAATGTATTGGTGATTCAGCTGTTGTTATTTCTTTAGAAAGTACAGGTTTTCAGGAAACCCTTTCTTTCGAAGAAGTCCCAGTTGAGATACTAGACTGTCAGATTCGTAGCCTAAGGAACAAAGAAGTTCCCTTGGTTAAAGTTCTATGAAAAAATTAGTTCGTTGAAGGAGCCACTTGGGAAGCAGAAGCAGATATGCATACCAAGTACTCTCATCTTTTCTCCGCAAACTCAGACTCAGCTTGAGGTAATAGTTTTTCTTAGATTGACTTTTTCCCATTCTCAGTTCCAGCTATATAATCAATCTCATGTCATTCCATGCATTCATGAAATCAGTTTAGTTCATGTATCATGTTTCAGACTCAGTTATGCATTCATGTTCCAGTCATGCATGTTTAGTGTGTGGTCTCATTTGCCTTAGTACAGCTTTCAATTGCATGCATAAAGGCCTTAAGGGCTGAAAATTTCACTAAGTGTTGGGGATTTAGTCATTTTCAAGACCCCTAAACTTCGAGAATTTTATTTTTGGTCTTTCCAACCTTAACATATTAGTTTTTGAGTTGATTCATGTTTAGGGATGTAAGAAGTATGTCTTGGAAGAGTTTCGGATTTTTCAGACAAGGTTTGGAGCATCTATAAATCACGAAACCAGAGGGGCATCGCGATAAGGCCGCGGTGCGACAATAGTCCCAAACTCATATTTATCACGTCATGGTGAGTAAATTCCACGACTACAATTAGATCACATCGCAGCGATGTTGTTGCGTCTAATTTTTTATTTAAATGGTTGAGGGTCAATTGGGTCTTTTCCCCCTCAACCCAATCATTCATAACACAACTTGGGCATCAGTTAGGGCATAATTTTGCCCTTCTTCTCCAATTTTCACCCAAGAATAAGAATTCAATTCATTTCTCCCAAAGAAATCAATAATTCAAGTTCCTCAAGTTCAAGAACCTTCAAGAAAGCATCAAGAATAGCATTTTTATTAAAAGCTTAAGGTATGTGAGGTGTTCATTCATGGGTACCTTTCACCCATGGAGCCCCAAAACCCTCTTTTCAATTAAAGAATGAATTTTTCTATTATTATGGTATTTTATATTGCTTAAGCTGGGTTTAATTCATGTTTTATGGTGATTTTAATTCAATTCAGCCCATGTATGATTCCATGTAAGATTTTGAATTCCTCATGTTATGAATTTGAATTTCCCATGCTTTATTCAAGTGAATTCCATGATAAATCCTAAATTCATGATTCTTAGCAAGAATTTCCATGTTTAAATTCATTATCACCACATGTTTGATGAAATGTCTATGTTTATGGGTTTTGAACCATGATCCTTTACTATAGTTTTAAGTTTGTTATTGCATTCAGTGATCATTCAGTGCTAGTGGGTTATGAATAACCGATACCCAAGTATTTTTACATGAATTCAAATCATTTCAGTCATGATTCAATTAAACTATGAATTCTATTATTTACTTAGTTGATGTAATAATGATGAGCACTATAAATTATGCAATCATGTTCAGTCAAGATTAGTTCAGTTCAGTTCCAGTGTCAGTTCAGTTAGGAGTAGGATTTAGCATCGAGAAAGCTTAGGGATGAGGGCTCACCTGACAGTAGAGGGTGTAACCCTAAGTAACAATCCCCGAGTTATAAAACTACTTAGCCAGCGTAGGTTAGAGATGTCTACCTACCAGTTGAGGGTTGACAAGGTATTTACCTACCAATTGAGGGTGACACATATCTCATTAGAGCACTTGCCATTTGAGGGTGACTCATTAGTCCTTTGGGATACCAGTTTAGTGGATCCACACAGTCAGTGTTAGTACCCATGGCACGGTACTAACACTCTTCCAACTGGGGTTACTGGTTGGACCCCAATTAGCTTAGATTGGAGAATTTTGGTTAGATGATACCTCCCGCAGTCTCAGTACAGTATCTAGTGTATCTCAGTTCAGGTTTACTTGACCAAAGCATACAGATTTACAGTTATTTAGTTATACAGATTTCAGTCTTTTAGTTTACAGATTATTTCAGAAATATGTATATGCTTGGTCTTGTATTCTTAGATATTACAGTTTTTCTGCATTCATACTCAGTTATTTTATGCCATTCAGTTAGTCCTTATCTTATGTGCACAGTACCCCATGCATTTCAGCCAGACCTCAACTCATGTACCAGTACATTCAAAGTACTGACCGCATACTCTTCTTTGCGCTATGATGTCTTATATCATAGGTTTGGAGGCTCAGTTACCCGACCGTTGTTAGACAACCAATGTTACTCAGCAGCCGAAGTGGTTAGTCCTTATCCATCGAGGATATATTATCTCTTATTCAGTACTTTAGTATTTCATTATGTCTAGTTAATAAGAGTTAGTTGGGGGATTGTCCCATCAACTCCTCTATCAGTTAGAGGCTTTTTAGACAGTCAGTTAGACACTTATCTAGTTTATCAGTCTTCTCAGTATTATCAAAGTTTTGAATTGACGATTAGATTTCAATATTTTAGCATATGTTTCAGAATTGTGGTTGAACTATATTTTCAGTATTCAGATTTGCATTACTTCAGCAGTTTATCTTTCGCACACGTGTATGATTATTTTTTTATTCAGTGGTCACAGCAGGTGCCAGCTCATGGGTTAACTTGTGGTCACTTTTGACTGTAAGTACCATTATCACGGCTAGGGGGTAGCCTCGGGTCGTGACAGCCAATGCCAATGCTAACACCAACACTATCATCAATCTCTATCGGTCAATCCCTACTACCGACCAACTCATCTATAACAATAGTACAATTCTAACTACCACTAAAACATCATCAACATCCACACATTTTTCGGTCACCACCATCACTATCATTATCATCGATATCACCACCTCTACCACCACTTCAACTACAATCATCGCTATAATATATCTCTACTAACAATTTCTTCACCATCTTATGTAACAGCGTCTCCAACTATCACCAACACATTGTCGACCATGATGCACTCATTTTTCAATCAATACCTCCAACTACCAACATCAACCAATTTCACATCATTATTGCCACCACTATGAATCGCCATCATCATAACAATTACTACAATACCAACCATCCCTGTCATCTCAACTATCACCGATATTACTATTCACTAGCATCAATCTTTACCACCACTGCCACTATTACAAAACATTTCCATTATCACTAACAAATATAAATATTTTTTTTAATTAGATAATAATTTTATTTTATTAAATCAAAATATTTTTCTGATATATAATTAATTTTTTTATTTGAATTATATTTTTCATCATATATACAAATAAATAAATTTTGCATATTTAGATATTGAAAAATAAATAGTCTTAACTATTCAGTTACTGGATCTGGAGACGACATCTCAATCAATCAGATGTGCATTCAGATTCAAATGTTTGAATCTTAATAAAAATAAATGCAGCCTTAATAAGGAAACGCTTGTGCAAGGCATGGGTCCAATAATAAAAAGTCATTGATATCCGATTATAAAGAGTGTGCGAGACTTAAAATGGATATTTATACTATGAGGTGTACAAGCCATAGTTGTGATTTCGCTTACCTAAATAGAAAACTTACATGATATTACTACTTAACTTATCATAACTATTTAAAATCTCAATCTTTCTAAATAAATTTATAAAACCCTAATTTTACTTAAAAGTTCAAATACATCACTGAATAATATGATGTATTTATGTAAAATTAAGTGATATATTCGAAAGAATGTGATATATTTATATGGACTAAATCAAAAAATTTTAGTAATTCAAAACAGGTTGAAATAAGAATAATTAGCTCCAAAAGTATTGAAATTTATGTAACTTTTACATAAATCTATTGATTCAGACCCTTCGAAATGGATTGATCATGAGGATTATAATAAATATTGTCACCTCCTCTTATTACATAAATAAACTTTATTCATCCTTTCTTTCACAACCTGAAATTGTCTATAGTAAAACAAAATTCAAAAAAATAAAAAAGAGAAAGACCTCAAATTCTAACAGCTCGTAATAAATTGATTATACTAAAAGCTACATAAATATTGTATTTTAGGTCTAAACAATAAAGGTGGACAAAAAGAAAGTGTCAAAACTGTACCGATACAATATACTTGTTGTCCTGTGTCCAAAAGCACATGAAAAGAATGACAAAGACATAAATCAATAACTTAAATGAATGAAATTTCTAATAAAGATTCACATTTAATTATCCAGAAATTCCAAGATAGTTCTTCATAGAACAGAAATGAGATGTTTATGAATAGATTATCAAAGTTTCACATCTATAGTTCGTAATAAAATTGAATCTGGATTTACTTTTTTAAAAAATAATTATTTGGTTCATCCTTTAACATATACTATTTTAGAACTGCTCAAGTGGAGAATGTGAAAGTGGTTCCTTTGGTTCATTCCTTCAATTTCATTCGGTTACACTGAGGAATATCATAAACATAACATTAAATCTTGATAATGTGGAGAAGAATTTGGAGGTGTGAAAGATTAAAAGGAGGTAAGGGAGGTGTGTTTATTACTGCACATAATGGTGATAATTATTTACAATACTCCTTCTTAGATGACTTTTGATAGACAATGTGACTCATTAAAATTTTACTAGAAAAAATTTTGTGGAAAAAACATCTTAGTATGAAAAAAAATACACAGATCTAGTAATACACATTATTTGTTGTTTATTAAAAACCTTGCCAAGAAAATTCAGTGGAACAAAATCTTGACTAAAGAAAAGGGAGTACAATGGATCTTATACTTCTCCTAATTAAAATATCACTTAATATTTATAATAATGTCTTTCAATTTTATATACTAGCTTTTCAAATGTTGATAATGCTAGCATCTTTGTGATCAAAAAACATTTAGAAAGATGCTGCATCTTTGAACTCATCTTGATATATCATTTTTCTTATTTTTTGGATATGTTGAGGCTTTGAGTCCAGTCAAATACAATCTTGACAATCGCTCTGCTCATGACCTTGTCGTCGTAGAAAAGATGTTCATTCGACTTGTTAGTAGCAATAATCAAGTGTTTGATACTTATATTTGGATGATAGTAAAATTGATTATCTTGTAGAATAACATGATATGATAGTATCTCATATGCAAATAAATAAATTTATGTGTATTTCAGATCTCTCTTTATAATTTTTATATATTTCAACTAAAATTGAACTCTCCAAGAGGGATTGAGAGATTTTTTTTTCAAATTCTAAGTTGAGTTTTCAATCTTTTGATTTGTGCTTGTCTTTTACTTTAGCGATTATTATTTTGTATGATGACCCTTTAATTTTGGTGGCAATATTTTAATCAATAACATTGTAATTTATAAACGAATGTACAACTTTAAAGAGATACATACGTCTATCTATGTTGTGTATCTATGTATATGTGCGAATGAAATTGAAAAGAGGATTAAAATGGTAGGCGAATGAACAACTTTGAGGAGATACATGTATGTATCTGTATATCCATGTATTTATGAAAAATGAGATTTCAAAGAGGATTAGAATGACAAACGAGTAGGTAACTTTGAGGAGATACGTGTGTATATCTATGTATTTATGTAACTATGCATGTATATGTAGTTGTGTTTGGTTAATGATTGATACTGTTTATCTATGTTTCACTTTTAAGCTAATATATGTGTTTGTATGCAAAATTGGGAGATATGAGATACAACACATATTAGGGTGTATCTAAAATACAATGAATCTAGGATTTCTTCATACTGTCACTCTTCTCTCTCCATTCTTTCTCTTTTTTAATCTCGCTCGCCGCTCTTCTTTCTAAAACTATTACTATGAATTGTAATTATGCAAAATATAGCTAATATTCATAATTATGGTCAAAAGTATACGTATTTATGTAAATATCCCAAAAAGAAATTCATTTACAAGGTAGTGTCCATATTAGACCATACAGTGTACACAAACTAGAAAAATTCATCCAATCAACAATTAGCAGTTGATCACATTTACGTACATATCCAAAGGCAAAAAAATGTACTAAATGTTGAAATTAGTGTAAGCATGAGCTCAATATATGTTACTTTTGTTATGTAACATCCTGTATTTTTCTCATATCTTGCTGTGTCTTCTTAACCGTTAGATTGAGTTGGGATCATTTAAGAATGTTAAGAAAGGTTTATACGTGATACTGAACCCGTGCGTCACATGGTAGAAGGCTAAATTTCAAAATTCGTGTCACCGGCCAAGCAGGGGAACTCACTGGTTCATCTCTGCTATGGCTTGTGTGCCGCACATAAGAGGGTCGTGCAATGTGAGGTGCGCCACACATTCCCCCCAACCTACCTTTTGGGACTTTGTTTTATTCGATATATTAAGATTGTTTTGATCTTTTCACGTTATGAAAATTGTCCCATATTACACTAAAATATTTTTCTATGTTCCTATTTGCCCTAAATTGGTTTAAATCTCATTTCTCATTCTCTCTAAGTACAAGAAAACTAAAGGTTACATAAGCTAATCCTAAGTCGATCTTCAAGGTTTCTCCTTCAAATTTCATCAACATGTATGTTGAACAACTCCCTTTCAACATAAAAAATAAATATATGATTTGTACTACTTATATTCGTACACGATTCATGAAGTAATGTTGAGGATGATTTTTGCAATATATTAAAATATTTAAACTTTGATTTTCTTATAAGATTATTCTAATCTCAACTTGAATTGAGATTTGAACATGTCCCTTGAACTGATTGAATTTCTTTATTTATAACTCTTGAATTATGGTGTATTAGGACCAAAAACTAATTTTTTTACAAATCACTTGTTTATTTAAATTTGATCTTGGTAGAATGCAAAACTACCCCATCCCTTGATTTTGTAAAAGTGTTGAACTCATGATTGACTCTTAAACCTTTAACAAATTTTAAATGTGTTTAAACATACTATTCAATAGTGGGGCTAATGAAATAATGAATAATATGTTAATATTATGACATGATATGTTCGGCCTTCAAGTCTTGGTATGACGGTACCAATTTAATGATTGCCCTTGTGAAAGACTTAACTTATGAAAAATGATTAACGTTCATGAAAATATAATACTTGGGCTTAAAAAGAGTTAGATAGTTCACCGAAAAGGTGTAAGTCCTTGAGGCCCAACGCCTGAAACCTATGTGTTGCCGATATAGGAATAGTTAGTTTCTTAATTGAACAACCTTATGATTTTCATATGTGGGGATGATATGATGGCCTAAATACTGTATATCTTAATCCATGCAATAAATATGAGTTAAGGCTTTATCGGTTAGATACGGACCAAACCTATATAGCGCTTGAGTTATATAATATTGGTTGATACTATCTAGTTTAGAACTAAAGTTGATAAATGATTATGTCTTATACGTTGAGTCACTTTTCATGTTTCATTCTCACAACTTATTTTTAGTTATATGACTTGCTTTATAAAATATTTTTTCCTTTTCTTGGATTATGTAATAGTACTGATCTTACTGACTTTTTTTTACCGCTACATTATTTCATGATGTAGGTTCAAAGGTATTTTCTCATGGTTCTATGCAACATTAGAATTCTTTTGAACAGTTTCAACAAGTGGTCAACCCTCCATCTTTTGAAAGACATATGATTTGTATGTTAGACAAATTTTAATTTTATGATATTATTGGTGTCATGTCCCGACCTAGGTTTAGACTTGCATGTTGTTGTCATAATGTTTCATTTTAGATTTGAATAAGAATTTTTTATGCTTAAATTGAATTTTCTCTATTGGGACTTTCTTCTGCAATTGTTAGTAAAATGCTCATGATAATATTTAGAGGTTCTCTCGAGTATTTATTAGTCCTGATCGCCCGTTACGTTCAAGACCTAGTCTTGAATTGTGATATTTTATCCCAATTTACATGACAAAGTGAAGTTTGAAAGTCAATCAATCTTTTTGTATGGATTTCAACATTTTAAGTTGTTAATTATTGGGACTTCGGTATTTTTAGAGATAAACATCCAGTACCCCCTCGAATTATGACCAAAGTTGCCACAATACACTCTAACTTCATAGAGTTCCTATTACCCTCCTCCCCCCTCCTCGAACTCAATTTTAGCGCATTTTTGACACCTTTTTATGTTGATGTGGCACCTTTATTACATATAAATGGGGACCACGTCAAAGGTGTCACATCAACTAAAAAGATTGACAAAAGGTGCCACGTTAGCACAAAGAGTGACAAAAATATGCTAAATTAAGTTCAGGAGGATAATAGGACCCCCATGAAGTTGGAGTGTGTTGTTGCAAATTTTGTCATAGTTCAAGGGGGTACTAGATGCTTCGCTCTACTTTTTATATATTTTTTTAATAATATGTGTTGCCCTCTCTATCCTAATTTATGTGGTGCTGATGGACTTTGGAGATGCACTCAAACATGTTATATAGTTTCTAGATATTCTAAGTGGCTATTTATTGTAATTTATAGTAATTTCTACGTAATTTTTAAGTAATATATGTTACTTCTCTATGCCAATGTGACATTGATAGAATTTGGAGAGTTAACCAAATTTTTATTTGTATTTTAAATATTTTAAATTGTTAATTTCTCGTGATTTATAGTATTTTTTTACTTATTTTTCAGATAATGTGTGTTATTTTCTCTGTTCTAATTTATATGACACTGATAGAATTTTAAAAATTAGTCAATTTTTTAAAAAAGACTGTTAATCATTGTGATTTGTTTTATTTTTTCATTAATTTTTAAATATATAACAAATTAAAAAAATAAATTAAAGTTGAGAAGTATAGGAATTCAAAAATGGCTTCATCCAGAAACAAGCATATCGACGAACAACTACCTGTTTCTAGCCTATTCTATATAACAGTAACTTTATAAGTTCATTCTATTTATTAATTTATATATTATAGAAGAAAGAATGATTTCCTATTAATTAATAATTTATAAATCCAACAACTAACTGCAACAACATTTACTACTATAAATTATAGCCAAATCCTTAAATTAATCAATATGTTTGAGACAAATTATTTTTTAGACTTGAGATTCGGAATGTTGGATCAAAATAGTGTTAAATGAGTAACAATTCCAACAAATAAGTTTATCAAATTTTTCATGACCAAAATGGTGAAAACGTATGGCGAATGGAGCACCTTCAATGTGAAATTTTCTCATTAAAAATAGACGAACCATTAAATATATTTACACTGGAGGTACTCTACTCTCGTGAGCCTTCAGTGAATCTTTTGCATTTTAAAGAAATACTCATTAATAGTCATGAGCCTTCAATATTAGGTTTTCTGTTCAAGAATCTAAAAAACACTGCATTTTCTAAATTGATGGGATATTAAAGGACAACTTTTTCAGACTCTAAAGGCTCATGCAATGCAATGCACCTTCAATGCATCATAGGCTCATGCAAAACAATGCACCTAAGAATTAAAACTTTCAAATTAATTAAAATTCTTATTTTGATTTAGATAAGAAATAATAATATTTAACACTTTTAAATAAATTAGAGTTCTGCTTCATATAAAAAAAAAAGAATCTCTATAATACTATTCGAATAGTATTTTAATCAAATTTACTAGAAACATATGTGTAATTGTTGTACTTTATTTTTATTTTAATATTTTATTTTTGCTTTTGATTGATGATTGATTATAGTTTTCTTCTTGCATCCATTACAATTATTCTTTTTTATTTTTTTCTATTTATTTAGTTAGTAAATTTAAAGATTATATATCTATTCAACATAATCAATTACAATCATCCTTTTTATTTTTCTCTATTTATTTAGGTAGTAAATTTAAAGATTATATATGTGTAATACATAATTAATAATTGACTATGAATTCTCCCTTTTCGATAATTTTCATGCTTCTCTCTTAATTAAAAATTTTTGATCGAAAAAATTATACGAAGCAAACATGTTGCAGCAGAATGAAGTAGCCGAAAAAAATCAAAGGTCTATCTCTTTTTTTGTCCAACTATTTTTACAGGAATTGTAGTTCTCTTTTCGATTACTGCAAATTTTACTCCTTTCACATGTATACGATAGTTTATAAATATATTCGTTATTTATTTCGATAATGTGTAGTATTAAATCTGTAAGGCAATATTATATACCGTTGCTATTATAATGTTTCCTATTGATTTGATTATTTTTTAACCCCTCTCCAACAACTTTTTATGAACTTTTTGTTTGCTATATCATACAGTTCATGTTGAAAATATTTTATTTATTGAAATTAGTGTTCTTTTATTATAAAAGTCAAAAATAAATCTTTCTTTTTCAGTTTGAAATTAGTTTTTTAGAGTGCAAGTTAATAGCTTGAGTCAAATTTATGAAATACTTATGATTTTTAGGTTTGTTTTTCAATCCTTCTCTTAGTCGTTTCCAATTTCAAACTGTATTATTGATTTTTGGTCTCATAAGAAAATTACAGTCTTAACTTTTTGGATGCCAAGTAACTAGTTATTTTTAATTACTTATTAAAAACAAGTAATATGTGAATTCATACATGGTACATATATATACAATACACTTATACCACTATTTTTTTTTATCTTCAGTTGTTGGTTCCTACTAATGCTTTGTTTGAAGGTGCATTTCTTTGCATGAGCCTTTAGAGTATGCAAAAGTGGCCCTCCATCGTCCCATCAGTTCAGAAAATGATAATCTTTTTCAGATTCTTGAACAGTAAAAGTAATATTGAAGGCTCGTGACTATTAATGAGCCTTTCTTTAAAATACAAAAGATTCACTGAATACTCATGAGAGTAAAGCACATTCAGTGTAAATATATTTAACGGCCCGTCTATTTTTTAACGTAAAAATTACACAGTTGGACAATAAAAATTTTGTGATCGAAAAATAAATAATTCGAGACAAGAAAAAATATATTGCAACAATCAATTTATCGATTCAAATGCGAGTGTTACAATCTCTATGAATCTTTTGATTCGCCTTTTCAAATATAAATTCAAGGGCTTAAAGCTTGATCTTGAATTTGAACTTGATTTGTTGATTTGAGGGACTTGATCTTGACTTGTGCTTGAATTCAAGGGCTTTTAAGCTTGTTCTTGAATATTGAGGTCTTGATCTTGAATCTTGATGAACTTTATTTGAATGCTTGAGTTTTGTAGAGAAATTACGGCGTTTGATCCACGAGCTTTCTCTTGCTTCTAGTTAGAGTTCTGGGGGTCCTTTTCTGAATTATGAGACTCCTATTTATAGTTGTAGAAAGGGGAAGAGTCATGATGAAGATGGACTTTTTTGACCAATTAGATTTGAGTGATGTGGCGCCTTTTATGGGCTTTAATTTCATGGGCCTGCTGCATCATTTTGACATGTGGCATGATCCTATTGGCTCATTCCCTTGACTTGGCATGTCACGTTATTTGACACGTGACGCTTATTTGGGCCTCTAGAATATGACAATATCTTGGGCTTAACAAAGTGGGTTCATTATTTGTAGCCCAAATCAATGGGCTAGCCCAATAAAAATTGGACTTTAATTAAATCCATATATGTTCGGACTTAAATAATTAATCCAATTATATTAATCCACAATATTTATTTGGGATTAATATATTTTGAATTTAATATAATCCGAATTTCGTACGAATTTATATTTAATAAAATTTCATTGTCCATAAACTACCCCCTACTTCGAGACTTGTCGAGACCTTTTGAAGACTAGGCTCAAAGTATGTCTTTAATGTCATGATTATAATAACATTTTTCATGCCAAAAGAAAGTCACGATCCAATATATACCATATCGAAGAATTTATTGAATTTTGACTTTTACTGGTAAAATAGAAATAGAGTTGGTAACCAATGCTACAGTAATGGGCGAATATACCCATTTTTTTCAAGCAAAGAGATGGCATATAATTCCTGTTAATAATTCAAGTAGAATTACTGTTAAAAAAATTAATCCCATCTTTCGTTTTTCTGCATCTTAAAGGCAAGTAAATGGAAATAATTTCTTTTGTTGTTTACTGGCTATTGCTTTGCCCAAATAGCCATAACCATAATCCATTTTTGATTGGAAGAGGATTGCTAGAATCCAATATCATTTAGATATAGGAGATATCATTCTGTCGCCTTAACTCCTTTGTTACACGCGTGCATGTGAATTCTATTAGGATTCGTATTGTAAAAGCCTAACTCATGTCTGACAGTGATTGCTTAGCCAACTTTAAACTCCTATAAATACCAATCATTTAATCACTTATGATTCAAAATTCAACTGTTGCAATTAACATCGATTCTGTTTGATTATTGGTTGAGCCGTGACTGAAGCATTATTGGTGAGTTGCTTTTTTTTTCTTAATTTGTTTAATATTATTTCATCTTTTCCCTCCTTTTTTTTGTAGGGTTGAAACAAATAGCACTATAACAATCGTCTTAGGGTGCGAGAGTTTAACTTCGCCTCCGTACACTCTAAGACCTACCAATTTGACTTTAAGATATTAGCTTTGCAACAATCGGCTTAGGGTGTGAGAGTTTAACTTCGCCTCCGTACACTCTAAGACCGACCAATTTGACTTCAAGACGGTGGCTATGCAACAATCGGCTTAGGGTGCGAGAGTTTAACTTCGCCTTCGTACACTCTAAGACCGACCAATTTGACTTCAAGATGGTGGCAATGCAACAATCGGCTTAGGGTGCAAGAGTTTAACATCACCTCCGTACACTCTAAGACCAACCAATTTGACTTCAAGATTGTGACAAGCAACAATCAGCTTAGGGTGCGAGAGTTTAACTTCGCCTCCATACACTTTAAGATCGATCAATTTAACTTGAAGACAGTACCAATGCAACAATCGGCTTAGGATGCAAGAGTTTAACTTCGCCTCCATACACTCAAAGATCGATCAATTTGACTTCAAGACGGTGGCAATGGAACAATTGGCTTAGGGTAC
>NC_061113.1:55511379-55515410 GCF_002878395.1 Capsicum annuum | reverse complement strand
ATGAGTTTGGGGTTAGGGGCAAGGGGTAGTAAGGTTACGTGGGATAAGAGAGCTTCTAGGTTGCGCGTTGGATCTTGGAACATAGGAACTTTGTAGGGTAAGTCTATAGAGCTGGTGAAGATTCTTCAATAGAGGAGGGTTAGTATAGTGTGTGTCCAGGAAACTAAATGGGTAGGCACTAAGGCGAGAGATATGGATGGTTATAGGTTATGGTACCCGGGTAGCGTGAGACATAGAAATGGGGTAGGTATCTTAGTAGATGAAGAACTTAGAGAGCAGATGATTGAGGTAAAGAGAGTTAGTGATAGGTTGATATCTATTAAGTTGGTCATTGGAGGGTCTACGGTGAACGTTATTAGTGCCTCTACCCCGTAAGTAGGTTTGGACGAGAAGGAGAAGAAAGAGTTTTGGGAGGTTTTAGATGAGGTAGTAGGGAGCATCCCGAGCACTGAGAAGCTTCTCATGGGAGGGGATTTCAATGGGCATATTGGGTCTTTGCCAAGAGGTTTTGAGGATGTGCATGGCAGTTTTGGTTTTGGGGAGCGGAATAACGGAGGAGCTGCTCTTTTAGATTTTTATAGGGCTTTTGGGTTGTGGATAGCGAATTCAAGCTTTCCAAAAAAGGAGGAACACCTTATTATGTTTTGTAGTTCAATGGCCAAGACTCAGATAGACTTTTTGCTTCTTAGGAAAGGGGATAGAGCGCTTTGTAAAAACTGTAAAGTCATACCTAGCGAGAATCTTTCGACTCAACATAGGTTGTTGGTGATGGATTTGGTTATCAATAAGGGCAAAAAAAAGAGAAGCATGGAGGCTCGGCCCAGGATTAAGTGGGGTAGCTTGACTTTGGCTAGTGCTTTGGAAATAGAGAAAAAGTTAAAGAGTAGGGAGGGCTTGGGAGAGTAGAGGAGGTGCTGATAGTATGTGGGAAATGACTGTTAGTTGTATTAGAGAGACCCCTAGAGAGGTGTTGGGTGTCTCAAGAGGTCAATCTAGCAAACATCAGGGAGACTGGTGGTGGAATAAAGAGGTTAAGTAAAAGGTGGAATATAAGAAGGTGGCTTATGCTAAGTTGGTTGCGAGCAAGGATGAGGACGAAAGACAGACGAATAAAGAGGAGTATAAGGTAGCTAGGAGAGAGGCTAAGTTAGCGGTTACAACAGTTAAGACTACAGCTTTTGAGCGCCTGTATGCAGCTTTAGAGGAGAAAGGTGGAGATAAAAAGTTGTATAGGCTGGCTAAGGCCAGGGAGTGAATGGCTCGTGACCTTGACCAGGTGAAGTACATCAAAAGAGAGTATAGTATAGTGTTGGTGGAGGATGCTCTCATTAGGGAGAGGTGGCAGTCCTACTTCCATAAACTTTTGAACGACGAAGGGGACAAAGATTTTGTGTTGGGGGACTTGGAGAATTCTTAGGAGTGTCAAGATTATGGGTATTGTAGACGTATCAAGGTTGAGGAGGTCAAGGGAGCTATTCACAAGATGAGACAGGGGAGGGCGACGGGGCCAGATGAGATTCCAGTGGATTTTTGGAAAAGCACAAGCGGGGTAGGTTTGGAGTGGTTGACAAGGTTGTTTAACAGTATTTTTAGGACAGCAAAGATACCTGAAGCATGGAGATGGAGTACGATGATTTTGGTGTATAAGAACAAGGGAGACATCCAGATATGCAATAACTATAGAGGTATTAAGTTGCTGAGTCATACTATGAAGATTTGGGAAATGGTGGTAGAGGTGAGGATGAGAAGGATCATGATGATTTCTGAGAATCTGTTTGGTTTCATGCCAGGTCGCTCGACCACTGAGGTAATTCACCTTGTAAAGAGATTAGTAGAGCAGTTTCGAGAGAGGAAGAAGGACTTGTACATGGTGTTTATTGATCTTAAGAAGACATATGACAGAGTTCCTAGGGATATTCTGTGGAGGTGCTTGGAGGCTAGAGGGGTGCCCGTGGAATACACTAGGGCAATTCAGGATATGTATGATGGGGCGAAGACTCGGGTAAGGATGGTAGGTGGAGATTCAGAGCACTTTCCAGTCGTGATAGGGTTGCACCAGGGATCGACTCTTAGCCTATTTTTATTTGCCTTGGTAATGGATGTTTTGACGCGACATATTCAAGGAGAGGTGCCTTGGTGTATGTTATTCATAGATAAAGTGGTTCTGATTGACGAGACTCAGGGTGGAGTTAATGGTAAGTTGGAAATGTGGAGGCAGATGCTTGAGTCTAAAGGATTTCGGCTAAGTAGAACCAAGATAGAGTACTTGGAGTGTAAGTTCAGTGATGTGTCGCAAGAGGCTGGAGTGGTTGTGAAGTTGGATTCTCAGGCCATTCAGAAGAGGGAGAGTTTCAAGTATCTGGGGTCTATGATTTAGGGCAATGGTGAGATTGATGAGGACGTCACGCATTGTATTGGGGCAGGATGGTTGAAATGAAGGCTCGCTTCGGGAGTTCTATATGATAAGAAGGTGCCTTCGAAGCTTAATGGTAAGTTCTATAGAGTGGTAGTCCGGTCGGCTATGGTGTAGGGAGTGGAGTGTTGGCTAGTTAAGAACTCCCACATCCAAAAGTGAAGGTGGTGGAGATGAGAATGTTGTGATGTTTGTGTGGGCATACCAAGAAAGATAGGGTAAGGAATGAGATTATTCGAGAGAAGGTGGGAGTTGCCTCGGTGGAGCAAAAGATGCAAGAAGTAAGGTTACGTTGGTTTAGGGACGTGATGAGGAGGGGCTTAGATACTACTGTGCGGAGGTATGAGACACTGGCTATGAATGGTTTTAGGCGGGGTAGAGGTAGACCAAAAAAATATTAGAGGGAGGTGATTAGGCATGATTTGGAGCAGTTACAGCTAATGGAGGACATAACCCTTGATAGGAAGGTGTGGGGGAGCGGATTAGGGTAGAGGGTTAGGGGTGGGAGGGCGTCGGTAAAGTAGGGCTGCGCTCCTTGGGGGCTGAAGTTTTTTGTTCGTGGCTAGCGGTGTTAGTTTATTTTGCTTACCGTACTAGTTTATATATGTAATTATCTTTTGTGCTTGGTATTCTGTTAGTTTGTCTTATGTACTATACTAGTTATATACACTTATATTTGGGTTGGTATATGGGTATCGGTCCTAAGTTGGGGGTCTATCGGAAACAGTCTCTCTACTTCTCCTGAGGTAGTGGTATGGTCTGCGTACACTCTACCCTCCCCAGACCCCACTAGGTGGGAATACACTGGGTATGTTGTTGTTGTTGTTGTATTTTTTTCCTTTTTTGTAATTTTAATTATTTTTGTTTTTTTCTTCAATTTCTTCCATTCAAGTTACATCTCAAGAGCAAGAGTTGACACTATCACATTATAAAGATAAGACTTACAACTTTTGAACAATAAGCTACGTTTTATGGACAAGAGTTGACACTACTACATTGTAGAGGCAAGACTTATGACTTTCAAATAACAAGTTATGCTTCATGGGCAAGAGTAGACACTACCACATTGTATTTTGATTTATGAGATGTTTTATAACTCTTACCTTAGAGGAAAGACTTAGCTCAGGGACTTTCAAACAATAAATCATACCCCACGGGCAAAAGTTGACTCTACCACGTTATGTTTTCATTTATGAGATGTTCTACAACTATTGCCTTAGAGGCAAAACTTAGCTTAAGGACTTTCAAACAACAAGTTATGTTTCATTGGCAAGAGTCGACACTACCACATTATATTTCAATTTATGAGATGTTCTATAACTATTGTCTTAGAGGCAAGGCTTAGCTCAGGAACTTTCAAACAACAAATTATGCCCTACGGGCAAGAGTTGACTCTATCACGTTATGTTTTCATTTATGAGATGTTCTACAACTATTACCTTAGAGACAAGACTTAGCTCAAGGACTTTCAAACAAAAAATTATGCCCCACGGGCAAGAGTTGACTCTACACGTTATATTTTTATTTATGAGATGTTCTACAACTATTGCCTTAGAGGTAAGCCTTAGCTCAAGAACTTTCAAACAACAAATTATGCCCCACGGGTAAGAGTTGACTC
>NC_061113.1:55501247-55508379 GCF_002878395.1 Capsicum annuum | reverse complement strand
CAATTTGACTTCAAGACGGTGGCAATGGAACAATTGGCTTAGGGTACAAGAGTTTAACTTCGCTTCCGTACACTCTAAGACCGAACAATTTGACTTCAAGACGGTGGCAATGCAATAATTAACTTAGGGTCCGAGAGTTTAACTTCGCCTCCGTACACTCTAAGACCGATCAATTTGACTTCAAGACGGTGGTAATGCAACAATCGGCTTAGGGTGTGAGAGTTTAACTTCACCTCCGTACACTCTAAGACCGACCAATTTGACTTCAAGACGCATAGTTTTCTTTAAGTATGGGCCATTTCAATGTTCCACTTATAGGGAAAATCTTGTCCACCTTAAGGCATGGAAATTTTGAGATCCTTTTAAGAATAAACCCATGAGAGGCCAGCTTAAGGTGCAAAGGGACAACTTTTGTCCACCTTAAGGCATAAAAATTTCGATATCCTTTTAAGGATAAATCCATGAGAGGCCAGCTTAAGGTGCAAAGGGACAACTTTTGTCCATTATAAGGCATGGAAATTTCTATATCCATTTAAGGATAAATCCGTGAGAGGCCAGCTTAAGGTGCAAAGGGACAAATTTTATCCACCTTAAGACATGGAAATTTCGATATTCTTTAAGGATAAACCTATAAGAAGCCATCTTAAGGTGAAAAGGGATAAATTTGTCCACCTTAAGGCATGGAAATTTTTTAGGTCCTTTTAAGGATAAACCCGCTAAAGGCCAGCTTAAGGTGTAAAGGGACAAATTTTGTCCACCTTAAGGCATGGAAATTTTGACATCCTTTTAAGGATAAGCCCGTAAGAGGCCAGCTAAGGTGCAAAGGGACAAATTTTGTCCACCTTAAGGCATGAAAATTTTGGAGGCCTTGATTTGAAGACTTGGAAATTTTGTCAACTTTCACTCCCAAATTTGGCATTTTGAGTGGTTCAACTTCCAAATTTGAGGATTTTGGAGACTTCATATTATGTGAATGAAGCTTATATTTCATTGGAGTTTGCCCCGTTGAGCCACCAATACTTAGAGTGAGTCCAAAATTTAATTAAAATATTTTCATACTTGGTATCCATATGGTAGATACTGCAGGAACATATTTTTTTTGACACTCATGCAACTGAACTCAGAAAGAAATTCCAAGCGCCTACGTACCTCAATAAAAAGGATCAACTCAACATAGTTCTGGGTGAGTATTTTTTTTGTGTCCTAAATTTTGCCTAGGCCGCCTCTTTCGAGGTTTTCAACCTAGCGGATATTTTTTTTGAGTCATTCACAGTTTATACTCTTGCAGGCCAGGAGTAGACAGGCAGTTTATACTCGTATCTTAAGGAGTGTCATCTTCCTTCAAGTATAGTACTTCTTTAAGAACTTGGCGTTGATGGGACCAACCCTCACGCCATCTGCATCGATAAACTTGTAAGCACCATTTAAGTATACCTCTTGTACGCATATGGTCCATCCCACTTTAGGGTAAATTTGCCCCCAGACTTATGATAAGTGATAATGGGCCTTTTTACTGCAAGAACTTGATCCCCAACTTAGAAGCACCTCAAGCGAACCCTTCTATTGAAAGAATGAGATAACCGAGCTTAATAACATTCAAGTTTTGTTGAACCTCCAACCTTTTCTCATCAAGAACTTCTAACTCTACAAGATGCAACTTAGCATTTTCTTCATCGGTGAGCCCTTCTTGAATAGCCAGTCTCAAAGAAGGTATTTAACGCTCAAGTAGCGGGACTGCTTCAACTCCAAAAGCAAGTGAGTATGGAGTTGCTTGCGTCGGCATACGATAAGTTGTCATATAAGCCCATAAAGCTTCTTACATTCACTCATGACAGTCTCATTTGGATTTGGAGACGACTTTCTTCAACAAGTTGCATAAAGTCTTATTGAAGGCTTCAGCTATACCATTGGTGAAAGCATGGTACATAGAAGACTTGCGTTGTTTAAAGCCAAAGAGATCACAAATCTTATTCAACAGTTTGTTATCAAACGGCTTGCCATTGCCAGTTATTATATATTGAGGGATTCTAAAGCGGTAGACGATATTCACTCAGATGAAGTTTGCAATATTTTCTTTCTTTACTTCCTTAAGAGCAACAGCTTCGGCCCACTTTGAGAAGTAATCTGTCGCGGCCAAGATGTATAAGTTTCCACCAAAAGATTTTGATAGTGGACCAACAACATCCATTCCCCAAGCATTAACGGCCAAGATACTACAGTTGGGTGTAGTACTTCAGGAGGTTGATGAATGAAATTTGCAAGGAATTGACAAGTTTTACATCTTCTAGCATAGTCCAATCAATCTTACACCATCGTTGGCCAATAGTATCTCATCCATTTAATATGAAAATGAAGCTTCACTCAGATTGATGCGATCCACACACTCTCGAGTATGCTTCTTGCAAAGCTTGAATTGTTTCTTCCTCTCCCAGAAACTGTAAGAGTACTCCTTCAAATGATCTTCTGTACAGTGTATCCTTATAGTAAAAGAAGAAAGGTGCACAACGACGAATGTCTATCCTTCTCCTTGGGTCCTCTGGAAGTATTCCATAACATAATTAATCAATGATAAGTTGTTGCCAATCTTCTTTTTTAGCTTCAGATATGGCAACAAGGTATTCAACTTTATTTTCTTCATCTTCAATTGCTGGCGGTACTACCCATTCTTAGCGGATAGTGACTTGCGTCTAATTTAGAGGAGTCAGGGTTGAGGCTAAAGCAACTAGGGCATCAGCTTGCTTATTTTTTCTCATTGGTACATATTGGGGGTTACTTCTCCAAGCCAACCCATAAACTTTTGTGCATAATCATGATATGGTCGTAGTTTAGGCTTTCTGACTTCATAGCCTCCCAAAATCTGCTTGATCACCAATTGGAAGTCACCAAAGACTTGTAATTACAGTTTTTTTATGTCAACTGCCATCTCAAGTCCAAGTATTAAAGCTTAATATTCAGCGACACTATTAGAGCAATGATTTGTTAGGGTAAAAGAGTATGGGATGACCTCTTCTTGTGGAGTGACGAACACCACACCGGTACCATCTCCATCTTAATGTGCGGCACCATCAAACTACATCTACCATGGGGGTGTTGCTTCAATTACCATTGCATCTTCATCAGGAAGTTCATCGCTCAGCTCTAAATCATCAGGTATCGGGTGGTCTGCCAAGAAGTGAGTCAATGTTTGTCCCTTTACAGCCTTTTAGGGAACGTACACAATCTCAAACTACTGAAATTGAAGGTACCATCTTACAAGTCGATCACTAAGGGCTGGTTTTGATATTACAAACTTGATGGGATTTGCCCTAGACACAAGATGAACAACATGATCTTAAAAGTAGTGTTTCATCTTTTGAATTGAGAAGGCCAATGCCAAACATAACTTTTCAATTGGAAAATCTTTAGCTCATTCGGCATCATCATTCTGCTCAAATAGTAAAGAGAGTTTTCTTTGCCTTCACTATTTTCTTGAGCCAGTAGCGCTCCAATTGACCTCTCTTGTGCCGCGATATAGAGTATCAATGGTTTCCCAGGTATGGGTGCCGTAAGAATTGGTGGCTTCATTAAGTGTGATTTGATACTCTCAAAGGCATTACTACAAGCTTGATCCCATTCGAAGGGAGTGTCCTTCTTCATGAGATGACTAAATGGTTGATATTTTCTGGCCAGGTTTGAGATGAACCTCCTTAAATATGCTAGCCCTTCTTGAACGCTTTTTAACTCATGAATATTTTGAGGCTCGGGCATCTTCAAAATCGCATCGACCTTGTCTTGATCAATTTCAATTCCTTGGTGTCGCACAATGAAGCTAAGAAACTTTCCCGAAGTAACTCCAAAGGCACACTTTAATGGATTCATCTTAAGTTGATATCTTCAAACTAACTCGAATACCATTCTTAGGTCTTTTAAGTGGTCATCTCTCTTTCTTGACTTCACCACTAGATCATCCACGTAGGATTCAACATTTTTATGGAGCAGGCCATCAAAGATGTTTTGCATAGCACTTTTATAAGTGGCACCAGCATTATTCAAACCAAAAGGCACCACCTTGTAGCAATAAATACCTTTGGGTGTACGAAATACAGTGAGTTATTCATCCTTTGGCGCCATATGGATTTGACTATAGTTGGATGAACCATCCATGAAGGATATTGCCTCATAACCAGTGGTGGCATCAATCATCAACTCTGGTATAGGGATTGGAAAGTCATCCCTAGGGCTGGCATTGTTAAGATTCCAAAAGTCGACACAAACTCGAATTTGGCCATTCTTCTCCCATACTGGAATAATACTTGAAATCCATGTGGGATATTTGACTTTACGAATAAAGGCAGCTTCAATGAGTTTGTTAACTTCATTTTCAATCAAAGGAACCAAATCCAGCTTAAAGCGTCTTCGGGCTTGTTTAACAAGACGGGCACCATTCTTGACTGCTAACTGACGAACCGCTACTTTTGGATCTAAGCTAGGCATTTCCTTATAGCTCCAGGTGAAGACATCCATATATTATTTGAGTATGTCCATATAAGCGATTTCCTCCTCTATTTCTAGAAACGTACTCAGGTAAGTTGGTCTTGGGTCTTTATCAGTTCCAAGATTAACTTCCTTCAAGAGATCTATTATGGCCTTTACTCCTTCTTCAAGTTCCAATGGAGCATCTCCAACATCTTCCTCCTCTTGAGGACCATCGTTATTGACGGATATATGATAACACCAAAAGGCATCTTCTATCTCTTCATCAACCTTCATTTGAGATGAGACATTTTTCTCATTCTGGGTCATAACATAATATAAGGAGCTAACACTCTCTTCATATTATTCGCATTACATGGTATAAACCACAGTATATGCCTTTAATTTTAGCACTTCGTTGCATGAAACTACCAGTTCCATCTATCGCTTTATTCTAGAAGGAATCAAACTTTGGAAATCCTTCTGTATTTTAAGTGAAGAGTGCATCATCGTGCTTTGACGACTCCTCTTATGCTTTTTGATTTTTTTCTTATTTAGAGGTCCCAACCTTTCAAACACAGAAGTTTTTGCGGTTGATCCTCCAAGTCGATCAAATACAGAGGGTCTTTTATTAGCGGCAGTGGATTTTTCTTCCACAGTGATGTAATTACTGACTTCTCTTCTTATGGAGATGCGAATTGGAGGTGGCTGCATGTATCCTAGGCCTTCATATGACTGCCTGGTTGTACCCTCCAACGGAAGTTTTCCCAACCTTGATGGCTCATTAGAATTGTATCCATCCTTTACAAATAGCTTGTATGCATTTGGATCAAAGCCTTCTTTTGTACTCTTCGTAGGGAGTGTTATATCTTGTGGTAGATTTTGAGCCACAAACTCTTCAAGAAGTCTTGAGTATGGATTTACTGCACCAATCTTCCTGATAGGTAAAGTTAGTCCCTTTAGCACATTATCTTGGGAATCCAATGGGTGATCTTTCTCTTTCTTTACCTTCAGTACATAGCGAAAAATGGGAGTTGCCTTCTTTTTCGTATAAGTGACACTTTCTTTATTTGAAGTGGAGAGAGGCTTATTGGTGGTGACTTTTTTGACTGTCACCGTGTCCTTCTTAGATGTAAGATTGTCACACTTGGTCTTAGTGACATCTTCAACCTTTTTCTCATCCACAACATACTTTTTTAAGTAGAATTTAGCATCGGCAAAATATGACTCAGCTTCAGTGAATGGATTATCATCGACAACTATCTTTCTTTCCACTCTACCTTTGAGGTACTTCAAGCATTGATAGTAAGAGCACAAAACAATTTTGTTCTCGTATACCTAAGGCCTACCAAGCAATAGATTGTATGAAGTTTTGGCATCTATCACATGTATCAATAGGTTTGATTAAAAATCATCCATAAAAAACCCCACCTTGATACATCACGTGGCCCTCTAACCCTCTTGGTTAAAGCCTTGGATCATTATATGGCTTTCATTCAGTTCGCTAGTAGCTATGCCAAATTCTTTTATCATACGAATAGGCAGGATGTTGACTCCAGATCCCTCATCTATCAAGATTCTATTAATCTTCTTTCCTAGAATTTGATCCACCATATATACGGGATGGTTATGTAGGTCCTCACTAAGCAGAAGATCGTTATTTGTGAATGTGATTTTTGTATCACACATATGTGCATCTTTGCCAAGAGTTTCAGCAAACTTTTCAGAAGATGAAGGAACTTCCATGGATAGATTCTCACACTTTGCCCCCTCTTTGGTGGTAATAAAACATGAAGCCTCAAGGTTGACTTGGGCAATATTTACACAAAACCAGCTCGGTAAGAATTCCTTTAAAGTCACCGGACGCTGAAGTTTTTGGGGGTGAAGCTCTGTCACCCTCATTTTTTTGGGAGTTCAACCAACTTCTATTTCTTTGGTTTCTTCATCATTCTCCTTCTGGTTAGCTACTCAAATGACTCCTTTCACAGACTCATTCTCTTGCGTCTGCACCTGGTTACTAGAGTCCAACCTTCATCGCCGTCTTCATCAACTGAAGATCTGTTAGGCTCTAATATTTTCTCTTTATGCTATTCAACACATATTTGGACTGGATCAAGTGAGCCAAATATGATGGAGATTTGATGAGAACTGGATGTCTCATCATCGAAGAAGATCTTCTTCTCTTTTGCCAGTTGTATGACTTTATCTTTAAAGACAAAGCACTTTTCGAAGGGGTGACTTACGAGCCTATGATATTTGCAATAATTAGGGTCATTGGAAATTCTAGCTTTGTTGGAATGTTTCATATCTGGGAGTTCAATGAGCTTATGCTCAAGGATTTCATCAAAAATCCCAGCAACATCATAATCAAGGAAGGGATATTCCTTTTCTTGCATCTCCTTTAAAGTTTTCTGATTCAGACGTGCTCCAAAAGTCGTCTCCATACTTTGCTTCTTACTTACCTTTTTGGTGACCTTCACAAGAGACACATCGACATTCATGGATTCTTTGTTATCATTTTTTGGGACAAACTTACCCCATCTTTTGGATTCTTGCTTATCCTTTCCCCTTCAAGGGTCATGGATAGGCGCTCCTTCCTTTCCAGTAGAAGACATTCTCAACTCCATATTGTGAGAACAAGTAGCTAACTCTTTAAAGGATTTTGGTTTAATTCCTTGTA
>NC_061113.1:55487417-55498247 GCF_002878395.1 Capsicum annuum | reverse complement strand
ATATATAATCTGCTCAATCTGGATAACGCTATCCCAACTCTACTACTAAACTTCAAGGTTCATACTTCTAACTCTAAATTATATACTGTAAAAGAGATTCTGAGAATAAAATCTGAAAGCACATCTAACTTTGGATTAATGCATGATTTTCATGAACATAAATGAGATATTTCAAACTTTAGGACATAAGGGCACTGATGGGATACTTTCTGAGCCAACATGTAATCCCATAACTATTTGTGGGGACTGGTTGAGGAAACACTATATGTAAGGACTTAAACTTTACTATTTCAGTCACCTCAAAACTAAGGCAGAGTTAGCATAAATAAGGCAAGATAAGGATCTGCATAAATTTCTTAGATAATACTTCTACTGCACGGTTTGAGACTTGAAAGAAGAAAAATATTTCCTAAATGCCCTGTAGCCTCTCGAAGAAAAGTACAGACATCTCCGTACCATTTTACAAGACTGCTAGACATGGCTTCATAGACACCCTAGGATAATTGAACTCTATGCTTTGATACCAAGTTTGTAACAACCCGAGACTACCCCCTAGTCATCACACGATGCTTAGAACCACAAGTGATCCCAAGCTAACCCATGAATTGGCATACTGTGAAGCAACTGAATTATAACATAATAAATAGTTGTTCTGCTGTACGGAAACATAATCATACTGAAAATCTAAAATAGATACTATACTAATAAAGCTTTACAATATGATAAATCTAAAGAATAAAACTAGAATTACATAACCGACTCTAACTGACATCTATGAAGCCTCTACTATACTGAATATAGATTGTTGGGACATTCCTCCAACTACCACTAATCAATACACATGAAAGTAAATGAACTATACATGAACCAAAACTGTCTGGAGTTCCCAAAGTGGGAGAACTCATCACCTGTTGGCTGGAATCTAGAACTGTCTGATCATGATATGCAGGATACAACTGGTACCTACATTATTAAATAATGTAGCAACACAGACGTATATATGGATCAATACTTCTGGAATATACTAAGTATGCAGGGGTGAATGCAATAAGTAAAACTAATTTTATACGTAATCAGAAAACATGCATGCTAACTGTAAGTAAACACACCAATAGGCTGGAATAAACTGAAAACTAAAATATCTTAAAGAATGAGTGGTAAATATTCTATGATAAGATAGTGAATCTCTACACTTAGTTTGTAAAACCTTACCTTAATGACATAAGTATAACTGAAACTGGGATATGATAAAATGTAGATATTGTATGAATACTACATCTGATACTACGTGATGGAGACTGACATAAATCGAGGATCTGAATATACAATTACACTGAGCATGAATGCATAAATGTACTAACTTATCTGATTAATTGAATGATTGATAGTTGAATACTGGTCATGTAAGAGTGAACTTTACTTAGTTTGAATAACTGGACTGAAACTGTAGAGTTATTATGCATATGAGAAAGGGACTGACTGAGTAACTTGAGATAACTGAGCATGAATTTGTGAAAACTATATTATCTAAAAATACAAGACCAAGTATATAACATGATTCTAAAATAGTTTGTAAATTGAGGTACAGAAATACTGATAACTAATAATTATATGCTATGGTCAAGCACACGTGAAACTAAACTAAGTTACTGATCTTATTATGGAAGTGAGCCTGTGACTGAGACTATAACTATGATAGTAACTAAGATTATAACTGAGACTATACTGGAACTGATACTGAGTTCTGATAATTGAGTAACTAATAGCTTCAATTACTGATAACTGAGTTACTGATAACTAGTGACTATTTTTGACAGTCTTGATTTTGTAGAATTGAACTAAGTTCCATACTGAGTCTAAAGCTAAAACTGTAACTATGGAAGTGTTTATCTAACCAACATGCCCCTCTTTGAACTGATTGGGGTCTAACCTGTATCCCCAGCTGGAAGGGTGTCAGTACTATGCCACGGATAAAGATAAGCTGAAGAGTCACCCTCAATCTGACAGGTGCTTTTAATGAGAACGGTGTTACCTTCAATCTGACAGGTAAAACACCTCATCAACCCTCAACTGGCAGGTTGATGTCTCAACCTACGCTTGCTATGTAGTTCTGGAACATAAGGACTACATCAAAGGATCACACCCTCTACTGGTAGATGAGTCCCCATCCTTAGGTTTACTCGGTGCTGAATTCTACTCTCAACTAAATAGATATTGAACGAATTTCTAAACTGTACTAGGTTGGACTGAATTGTTACTGAGTTCACTAAGTTATGATATCTGACTGAATATACTGAGTTCTGTACTAACTGAATACTACTAATCGTGATATTTCTGAGACTATTCTATAACTACTGTAGTTTTAGGTCAACAGCTATATTTTTAGGTATTGAATACCCTAGGGACTCAATAGTATGAAATGTAGAGCGTAATATGATCTTAAAAACACAAAAATGTTCACTGGTCCATAATTCATTCATAGAGACATTCTATCAAACACTTGTAATTCATGGTTTAAACCAAGCATGGGGATAGTTTTAGACACGTAGCAATAGCATGAATTCAATATTAACAATCATCAATTAAGGATTTACCATGGGACAATTCATCAAACACATGGAGATCATGAACTTGGACAAGGGAATATCTTAAACATGGGAGCATAGCATGGTGACCTAAAAAAAATTATGAATTGCGGAATTCACCTGTAATTCTCTTGAAATAGGACATAGGTGTTTCATCAAAACATGTAAAGTTCACAGCTTGAATGTAATATTATCTTAAACATTAGGGAACAATAGGGTTCCATGGCAAAATTCATAACTTAGGGATTCATCTTGAAATTGACTTAACATGATATGGAAATTTCATCAAACATGTGGAAGACATGAATTTAAAATGGGAATATTGCTAAAAATCATGAATTTAGGATCTATCATGGAATTTAATTCACTAAAGCATGAAAAAATTAAATTCATAACATGAGGAATTTAAAATCTTGCATGGAATCATAAATGGGCTGAATTGAATTAAAAACATCATGAATCATAAAATTCAACCTTTCTTGAACATACAAAATACTATAATAATGGAAAAGTTCATTCTTTAATTAAAAGAAAAGGATTTTGGGGCTCCATGGGTGAAAGAGGACCCATGAATGAACTCCCATATACCTTAAAGCTTTAATCTTGAAGGAGAAACCCAATCTTGAAAGCATTCTTGAATTAGAAAACTTGAGTTCTTTCTTTTCTTGAAGAAACATTGATGAAGTTCTTGGTGCTCTTGGGGAGTCTAGGGTCTTTCTTTGAGAGAAAAGATGAACAATTGAGTGTATATTGCTTTTGGGGACTGAAATTAAGTGTTATGGGAGGATTTGAGTGAGGGTAAGTGACCAAAGTGCCCCTAGATCCTTTAAAAATTGAATTAGCATATGAAACAGTTTCTTAATGCGCTGGCCGACGCATCGCGTCGCTATCGCTTCGGCTTACTGCCTCACACGGAAAATGCCATAACTTTTCGCTCGGATATTAGATTTTGGCAAAATTTGTATCGTTGGAAAGCTAATTCAATTATATAAAGTTTGGTGGGTCTTGAGCTGATAAATACTATGTATATAAAAGATTATACATGTTTAAAGTATACCCTTTTGGAATTGAATGTCAAACTTTGGATCAATCAAAGGCTCTAAGCTTAACTTTGTTCTAAGTAATTCTTATGAACATTTTTCACCTCAAAAGCAAATCAAACATGAGAATAAAGATCATGAAACTCATATTTTCATGGGAATCACTTAGATCATAGCTTATACACATAGGAACAAAGACTAGCCCAAAAATGTGGGGTATTACATTATCTCCCCCTTGGGAACATTCATCCTCGAATGAGACTAGTTAGACTGAGAGTACTGTATGAAGGTAACTGAGATCATATTCTAAACATGACTGACTTGGAACATGATTGCATAACTGATTCTAAAATATGATACATGAACTAAATATCATAAATGAAACTGATTTCTTGAATATATGCAATGACATGAGAATGATTATAAGGCTGAGATAGAAACGAGAGAGACAACTGATGAGTAGCCATTACTTCAAGATGAATCCTATTTCGTGAAGTAAAATGACAGGTTTATGAAATGAATACTCAGAGTATTACAATACATCTCCCCCTTGGGATACTTCGTCCCCCGAATAATGTTGAATTGGCTGAAATACTAACAAAAGACTAAGATGATACACAAGAAACTTATTGACTGAATCATGACTGAATATCTGAGATCTAAAACTAATGCATTATACATGATCTAAGCTGAATTTACAAATTACATGGATGAAAATGAATTACCTCTCGGAAAAACCATATTCATGAGAATTTTGAATAGTATGACTTGATGGAAAGATGGAAAGCCATAGGAACTTGTCTATCTGACTGCTAGACAAGATTGCTGGATATACGGACTGAATTATACTAAAAGCTTATGATCAACTATGCATTCTACTTATGCACCAACATGACATTCAAGCCTATCTTCAAAACCACACATAAACTTAACGGCAAACCACCACAAAATCATCTTTCTCATTTTCTCTAAACCTCTATACTTAAAACTTTCATGAACTAGCCCAGGAAAAGACACATAAAATTTTAACTAATCATGACATAAGGAGAGGTCACTGAAAGGTTAGAATATGAGGACCTAAAACATGAAACAATAACTTTAACACTCCACTAGGCCTGAGGAATAGAGTATCAAAATCATGAATTCATCGAAGAGAGCTAAACTGAGGACATACACGACATAATGTGAATTTTGCTGATCATTAGGAGTGTAGCATGAGTACTGGAACTGAACATACTATAAAACATGAGTACTTGAGTCATGAGTTGCATGACCTAAGTTTGGAGTTCATAATTTTATGGAACATGATTTGTACTACTGAGTGAACTAGAACTCCTCATACAAGAAACTGAAAGCATTCATAGTTTTTCTATAAAGTGCATGAATATGACCTGTGATGATAAAGCTGATATGTTAGGCATGAGTAGATATCATGATGACTGAAAAACTTTGCACTAAGATAAGAATAGGTTGGGAATCGTCTTCCTTTATTGTTTTTCCACACACACTGGCACTACTACTAGAATCTGTGAGCCTGACTTGGTTACTTGTTCTACCATCTCTCCCTTAGCATTAAATGATCATCTTAAGTCTGTGACCACTTTACAAAACTCTAAACTGAACTGCAATCACTTTACTCTAGAGTCTGGGGTATAGTAATACACATGAATGATAAACTCAACCTTACCATCATACTTAATCTCGAATCAACAAACTTAAATTCTTGCATACACTGTTCAAGCCTACTGATTCACCTTTCATTTAACTAACCCCATGAATATATAATCTGCTCAATCTGGATAACGCTATCCCAACTCTACTACCGCTAAAATTCTAGGTTCATACTTCTAACTCTAAATCACAAACTGTATAATGGATTCTGATAAGAAAATATGAAAGCATATATGACTTTAGCTTAATGCACGATTTTCATGAACATAAATGAAATATTTCAAACTTTAGGACATAAGGGCACTGATGGGATACTTTCTGAGCCTACATATAATCCCATAACTATCTGTAGGGACTGGCTGAGGAAACACTGTCTGTAAGGACTTAAGCTTTATTATTTCTGTCACCTCAAAACTAAGGTAGAGTTAGCATGAATAGAGCAAGATGAGGATCTGCATAAATTTCTTAAATAATACTTCTACTGCACGATCTGAGACTTGAAAAAAGGGAAACATTTCCTAAATGCCCTGTAGCCTCTCAAAGAAAAGTATAGACGTCTTCGTACCATTCCATAAGAATCTACTTAACACGGCTTTCTAGACACCCTAAGACACTTGAACTCTGTGATTTTATACTAAGTTTGTAATGACCCGAGACTACCCCCTAGTCGTCACATGGTGCTTGGAACCACAAGTGATCCCAAGCTAACCCATGAACTAGCATACAGTTAAGTAACTGAATTATAAAATAATAAATGGTTGTTCTACTGTGCGGAAACATAATCATACTAAAAATCTAAAATAGATACAATATTGATAAAGCTTTACAATCTGATAAATCTAAAGAATAAAACTAGAATTACATGACTGACTCTGACTGACATCTATGAAGCCTCTACTATACTGACTATAGATAGCTGGGCTATGCCTCCAACTACCACTAATCAATACACATGAAAGTAAATAAACTATACATGAACTAAACCTGTCTGGAGTGTTTGAAGTAGGAGAGCTCATCACCTACTGGCTGAAAGCTGCAACTGTCTAATCATGATGTGCGGGCTATAACTGGTACCTACATTATAAAACAATATAGCCACACAGACGTATATATGGATCAATACTTCTGGAATGTACTGAGTATGCAGGGGTGAATGTAATAAGTAAAATTGATTTCATGCGTAATCATAAAACATGCATGCTAAGTGTAAGTAGACTCACCAATAAGCTGGAATAAACTGAAAACTGAAATATCTTAAAGCATGAGTGACAAACATTCTCTGATAAGATGGTGAATCTCTACACTTAGCTTATTTAAAACTTTACCTTAATAACATAAGTATAACTGGAACTGTGATATGATAAAACATAGATACTGTGTGAATACTTGGTCAAAAACTACATGATGGAGACTGACATAAATTAAGGATATGAATATACAATCACACTGAACACAAATGCATAAATATACTAACTTATCTGATGAATTGAATGACTGATAGATAAATACTGGTCACGTAAGATTGAACTGTACTTAGTTTGAATAACTGGACTAAAACTGTAGAGTATTATGCATATAAGAAAGGGACTGACTGAGTAGCATGAGATAACTGAGTATGAATTCATAAAAACTGTGTTATCTAAAAATACAAGACCAAGCATATAACATGATTCTGAAATAGTCTGTAAACTAAGGTACTAAAATACTGATAACTGATAACTGTATGTTATGGTTAAGCACACCTAAAACTGAACTGAGTTACTGATCTGATTACGAGACTGAGACTGCGATTGAGACTGTAACTAAGACGGTAGCTGATATTATAAATGAGATTGTAACTAAGATTATAATTGAAACTGTATTGGAACTGAATACTGAGTTTTGATAACTGAGTAACTGATAACTGTGATTACTGATAACTGAGTTACTGATAACTGGTGACTATTTTCAACAGTCCTAATTTTTCAGAACTGAACTGAGTTTCATACTGTGTCTAAAGCTGAAATTGTAACTAGAGAAGTGTTCATCTAACCGACATATCTCTCTATGAACTGATTGGGGTCTAACCTGTAACCCCAGCTGGAAGGGTGTTAGTGTCGTGCCACGGGTAAAGACAAATTGAAGAGTCATCCTCAATCTGGTAGGTGCTTTGAATAAGAATGGTGGTACCCTCAATCTGGCAGGTAAAACACCGCATCAACCCTCAACTAGCAGGTTGATGTCTCAACCTACGCTGGCTACGTAGTTCTGGAATACAAGGACTGCTTCAAAGGATCACACCCTCTACTGGGAGGTGATTCCCCATCCTTGGGTTCACTTCGTGCTGAATCCTACTCTCAACCAAATCTACATTGAACGGATTTCTAAATTGTACTAGGCTTGACTGAACTGTTAGTGAGTTCACTGAGTTCTGATATCTGATTTAATATACTGAGTTCTGTACTGACTGAATACTACTAATCATGATATATTAGAGACTATTCTATAACTACTATAGCTCTAGGTCAACATCTAGATTTTTGGGTATTGAATATCCCCAAGACTCGATAGCATGAAAAGTAGAGCGTAACATGATCTCAAAAATATAAAAATATTCATTTGTCCATAATTCATTCATAGAGACATTCTATCAAACACTTGTAATTCATGATTTGAACTAAGCATGGGGATAGTTTTAGACATGTAGTAGTAACATGAATTACACATTAAAAATCATCAATTACGGCTTTAACATGGGACAATTCCTCAAACATATGGGAAACATGAACTTGGACATAGGAATATCTTAAACATGGGAGCATAGCATGGTGACCTAACAAAAATCATGAATTGGGGAATTCACATGTAATTCACTTAAAATAGGATATGGGGGTTTCATCAAAACATGTAAAGTTCATAGCTTGAATGTAAGAATATCTTAAACATGAGGGAACAGTAGGATTCCATGAAAAAATTCATAACTTGGGGATTCATCTTGAAATTGACTTAACATGATATGGAAATTTCATCAAACATGTGGAAGACATGAATTTAAAATATAAGAATGTTGCTAAACATCATGAATTTAGGATCTATCATGGAATTTACTTGACTAAACCATGGGAAATTCAAATTCATTGCATGAGGAATTTAAAATCTTGCATGGAATTATATATGGGCTGAATTGAATTAAAACATCATGAAAACATGAAATTCAACTTTTCTTGAACATACAAAATACCATAATAATGAAAAAATTCTTTCTTTAATTAAAAGAAAAGGATTTTTGGGCTCCATGGGTGAAAGAAGACCCATGGATGAACTCCCACATACCTTAAAGCTTTAATCTTGAAGGAGAAACACAATCTTGAAAGTATTCTTGAATTAGGAAACTTAAGTTCTTGGTTTTCTTGAAGAAAAATTGATGAAGTTCTTAGTGTTCTTGAGGAGGCTAGGGTTTTTCTTTGAGAGAAAAGATGAACAATTGAGTGTATATTGCTTTTGGCGGATGAAATTAAGTATTATGGGCGGATTTAGGTGAGGGGAAGTGACCAAAGTACCCCTAGACCCTTTAAAAACTGAATTAGAGTGTGAAACAGTTTTGTAACACGCTGGCCGACGCATTGTGTCGCTATCACATCGGCTTACTGCCTCATACAGAAAATGTCATAACTTTTTGCTCGGGTATCGGATTTTGGCAAAATTGATATCGTTGGAAATATAATTCAATTATCTAAAATTTTGTGGGTCTTAAGCTGCAAAATTCTATTTATATAAAAAGTCATACATATTTAAAGTAGACTCTTGTAGAATCGAATGCCAAACTTTGGACGAATCAAAGGCTCTAAGCTCAACTTTGTTCTAAGTGATTCTTATGAACATTTTTCACCTCAAAAGCAAATCAAACATGAGGATAAAGATCATGAAACACATATTTGCATGTAAATTATTTAGATCATAGCTTATACACGTAGGAACAACGGTTTAAAGACGAGCTCAAAAATGTGGGGTATTACAAGAGGCGAAGGTATTACTAGTTCAACCCAAGTGACACAAAATCAACATATAGGTCAGCGGAAAATTTAGACCAGAAAATTCTTCATTAATGCATGACTTAATAAGGGTGATCTAAAACTAATAGGAGAATTGATGCACTAAAGATTGAAGATGTGAAGTTTGAGACACTAGCCACCCGTGAGATTGGTCCGTGAAACTTTTTAAGATTATGTTATTCGGGTAGCGTAGTAAGTATCAAATGTAAGTCTCAAAAAATTTGAGACCAAATTTGGTTTCCTCTTTTAATCACTTTACTTAGACTATGTTGTTCGGGCAGCTAGTTTCTCAAAAAGCCACCTATGAACAATAATGCAAGTCACCCGAATTATTGTTCCCATTTGAAAAGTTTACAATTGAAATGAAAGAAATTCATGCAATAAAATTATTCGAACAAATACTTTCACCCACTTGTGGATAGCTTAAGGATATGGGCACTAAAGCATTTGTTTTTGGCCCCAAAGAGTTAATACACCAAAAGAATTGTTATTACATATAAATAGTGATGTTCTTATAGCTTATGACTATGTAAAGCAAAAAATCAATATCACATGTCTTATTATATAATTTACGAAATAATTTGAGTTAAAGATATTACTCATTTGTTGTAATATGATATTTTGATTATTGTTGTCAAAAACCCTATTAGTAGGCATGAAAATTTAAGTACTTCAATTTAAAATTTTAAAATATCACACAAAGTAATATTGTCATTGAACAAAAACCCTAAAACTTAATACATAATTACTTTCCTGGACTTATACTTTATTTTACGAGACACTTGAACTTTACGAGCCTCCTATTAACCCCTTCCAAACCCCTGCCCCCAAACAACCTTCAACTGGTATTAATGTATACTTTTTTGTCCATCTGACATGTTAATGTATGCACTGGCGAATCTAAGAGTAAAAAATGGGTCACATAAACTCGTAATCATTTGATTAAACTCGATATATTATTAATATAATTCATAAAAAATATCTAGTATTATTTATTTGAAGGCTATTGTCACACCTCCTTTTTCAACTCCAGAAAAGATTCATTTTAGGTTTGAAAGGGTTTTTCATTATTAAAGTGACAAAAGTTATAAAATTTGTTTCGAAAAAGGACTATTTACATTTTTTGTTCAGAGTCGCCACTTGGCATAATCTGGTGTGCCAAGTCACCTTTGGAAAATCCTTTTCAAAACTGTTTTAACTCTTTTAAAACTGGTTTACGAATAGAGATTCCGGCTAAGAAATTCTGTTGATCGAGGGGAAGGTGTTAGGCACCCCTCGATCCCGTGGTTCGACCACGGTCGTTTGGTGGAGCATATCGGTAATATTTGACACTACAAATGCATAAACCACACAAACCATGCGATAACAATCAATCACGCAAACAAATAAAACAATCCAAAATTTTGTGTCCAGTCCAATTATACAACCCAAAGTAAAAAGAAATGTGAGAATAAAAATTTCTAATCTAACCTACCCTAATCCTAATTACACTCCCAATCTACC
>NC_061113.1:55478399-55484417 GCF_002878395.1 Capsicum annuum | reverse complement strand
ATGCTCACCGTACGTCTTGTGCTGTAGAAACGATTCAAGAACTCATACTCCAATTGCTCTCAACTATTAATAGAGTTAGGCTCGAGATCCGTATACTAATCAAAGGCGTTTCCCTTTAGAAAATGAACAAGCTATTTTACAAGATAGTCACCATAAGTTCGAGCATTATTACATGTCTCAACAAAGTGTGCGACATGTTGTTTTGGGTTCTCTTTGCCTTTAAATTATTGAAATTTGGGGAGTTGATAGCCGACATGCATTTTGAGGCTATCTATCCTCACAGTGTAGGGATTAGCATATGCGAGTAAAGACTTGGTGACAACATCATACTTGTCTTTGAGGGTCCCTTCAATGAATTCCTTCAATTGCTCAATTGAGTTCATTCCCTCAGAAGAAACTTGCACCTCTTTAGTCAGTGGTGTTTGTTTCATAAAATTTTCTGTCTCATGAAACTCTAAAGATTTTCCAGGTGCATGGCTATACTCTCTGTCTATCAGGCCTTCCACCAGATCCACTATCTTATCAATCTGAGCATCTTGATACTAACCATATTTGGTCAGGCTTTCAATTGCCTTTGTCAAATTCACAAGTTGCTCCTCCATAGATGAGGCATCAGTCACCATTTCTTGCATGATCACTGGAGATATTAGAGAGTAGCATGAATTATCACACAAGTTGATCTTTGAGGTGCTCAACTTATGTGGTGTAGTCAGAGATGATGAGTTGCTTGAACGATTATTGCTCTTTGCACCAGAGTATTTGGAACTGGAATGCTCAAGTAGAGCTAGAGTCTTCTTAAGAGATTCTACCACACTACTTCCTCCTTTCGAAGCACTTGTATTGGACTTCGTTCCTTTTGGAGTTGAAGATCCAAAAATTGGAGTTGGCGCGGATGACACTGGATATGTTTATTGTCCTAGCAAGCCTACCTCGCTCCTTGTAACAGCTCCTAAGCTTCCAAAAGTAACACCAATGATGCTTTCTACTTCAGTAGAGAACTTTAAATCAGCAGCCTTGGAAGCAGTTGATTGAGAGTTCACCTTCTTTGAAGTCATTTTAGTATTATTGAACTTTGCAGTTGAAAAAGTTGAGATGAGAGGTAGAGATTGTCCCACTGGGCGTGCCAGAATTTGTTGGACAGTAAAAATTTTATGATTGGAAAATAAATAATTCGAGACAAGAAAAAATATATTGTAATAATCAATTTATTGATTCAAATGTGAGTGTTACAATCTCTATGAATTCTCTGATTCGCCTTTTCAAATATAAATTCATGGGCTTAAAGCTTGATCTTAAATTTGAACTTGATTTGTTGATTTGAGGGACTTGATCTTGACTTGTGCTTGAATTCAAGAGCTTTTGAGCTTGTTCTTGAATATTGCAGTCTTGATCTTGAATCTTGATGAACTTGATTTGAATGCTTGAGTTTTGTAGAGAAATTGTGGCGTTTGATCCACGGGCTTTATCTTGCATCTTGTTAGAGTTCTGGGGGTCCTTTTTTGAATTATGATACCTCTATTTATAGTTGTGGAAAGGGGAAGAGTCATGATGAAAATGGACTTTTTTTACCAATTAGATTTGAGTGACGTCATCATTTTGACATGTGGCATGATCATATTGGCTCATTCCCTTGACTTGGCATGCCACGTCATTTGACACGTGATGCTTATTTGGGCCTTTATAATATGACAATATATTGGGCTTAACAAAGTGGGCTCATTATTTGTAGCCCAAATCAATGGGCTAGCCCAATAAAAATCTGACTTTAATTAAATCTATATATGTTCGGACTTAAATAATTAATCCAATTATATTAATTCACAATATTTATTTGGGATTAATATATTTTGAATTTAATATAATCTGAATTTTGTATGAATTTATATTTAATAAAATTTCATTGTCCACATACACGCTGAAGGTGCTCCATTCCCCATGGTTTTCACCATTTTGGTCATGAAAAATTTGACAAATTTATTTATTAGAATTGTTTCTCATTTAACACTATTTTGATCCAAAATTCTGAGCTTCGTCCTTCTATTTTTGGTGGCATTGTGAATTACCATTGGCCATAAAGAAAATGCAAACTAAGGATCACTTGATCAGAACACCTTCAAATGTTGTGCCTCAACTCAAACCTTAAAAAAAAGATTTTACGTATACATAGACTTTGCCAAAAAGATTCTACTCCTATGTGATCATTTGAAAATTTAAAAATATTACTCCCTCTGTTTAAAAAAGAATGATCTACTTTGACTTGGCATAAAGTTTAAGAAAATAAAGAAGACTTTTGAATCTTGTGGCCTTAAATTAAAGTTGTCTCAAATGTACCAAAATGCCCTTTAATCTTGTAGTCATAAACATGTCATGTGGAAAGTTAAAACTAAAGTATTGCCAAAAAGGGAAAGAGGTCATTCTTTTTAAAATGGACTAAAACGAAAAGTAGGTCATTCTTTTTTAAACGGAGGGAGTACTATTTTAATTACAATCTATCTTGTAACTTGTTCTACTATATCAGTTAGTTATACATGAACCCTTTTGTATATCCTACAATTCTTAGACCTCCATGTATGATAGATCAGGCCACCCAACAATGATTCAATTATTTTTTTTAAACCTCCTCCAATGCCTTCTCTTTATCATTTTTATAACTTGTTGCATCTCTCCAAGTAGTAGTTGAATTCCTATCTAATTTTGTATTTCCCTTTTTATTATCCTGAATTCGTTGCTTGAGAATCACATAAGCATCTTGTATTATTTGTCACTTGGATATTCAAATTGAAATAAAGAGAGGACGGAAGTTAGTGAATTGACTACTGATTTGTTGGAGCTTCCATTGTAGTGGTATTGATATATTTTTTTGGCTAAATCGGAAGGAGGGAATGAAGAAAAAAAAGAATGTATCATCAAAATATTAAGACACAAAAAAAAAATAGAGGTAGTTGGGTTGACTATTAATTTATCAAAACTTCAATTGTGGTGTTTTATGATCGAAAAAGACAATGGATATGGTGGTTTTGTTGGTGGAGCTGGCCGGAGACGAAGTTTGGTGGTGGAGCAGGGAAATCAGAGAGAGGACGTCGTGTGTTGTTAATTTCACCAAAGTCTTAGTGCTTTGTTGGCTGAAGCTTTGTTATGTCACAAATAGGTTTGTTTATCAGTCAAATCGGTTGGATAATTATGCTTAATGATTTGGCTTATTGCCTATTGGCTTTTAAATGTATTAATTCTCTAGCCACCCTGTAAGATAATGATTGGTTCAGTATCGGATTAGCAATTGACAGACAATTATCGGACGATGTAACGTATAAATTTAAGAGACAATGAAATATCAAACGATTATCGGTAGGTCCTCCATTTCTTCACCGACCAAATTATTTGTATACGAACACCGATCTATTTATCAATTTCTAGGCCTCTTGAGTGAGTTTTGTTCGTATAGTTATTTAACAGGTTAAAACATAGAATCAAATAAGAATTTTCTTCTAGACCTAAAACGTATGTAGAAATATTTTTAATTACTAGATTGACAAAAAAAAATCAAAACTTTAATATTTTATGAATTTTTATGTTTTATATCAAAATTTGTGAAGAACACATTGAGGTCGTTTCATTTTTGCTGCAGTTCTTTGTGTTGTCAAAAATAATTTATGTTTTGTGTAAGAATTAATTTCAGGTTTCGTTTACGTTTTAGGGAGTGTGACTGCGCTTTATGGTAAGATGTCAGAAGAAGTGGCTTGTTATTTTCTAAGTTAAGAAGTGAATAGAACAATAAATAAAGTTTTATTTGTTGGATTTACAAAAGATACTTGATAGATCTAAGGGGAAAAATATAATTAAAATAATTTTTAGTAGGTTAGCGGTTTATCCGATAAAAAAATTAAGTAATTCATCCTTGCAACAATAAGACATTAATTATAAAATTTTGATGCGTTCTCCAATCATTAATCCTATAATCCATTACCAATAATCCAATAAACTAATTTTACGGTTGGGTTAACGATTACGGTTCAAATTTGAACAACCCTAGTCACAAAGAAATTTCATTGAAAAGGAGGGATAAGAGGAAAGGGAGGAGAGAGAGTGGGAGAATAGAGAAAAGCAGCTAATATGGGTTTGGTGATGTATAAAATATAATGAAGAAAGAAAAATAAAAATATGGAATGTGATGTAATTATTTTAAAGATATAGGGTGTGATGTAATTTTTTTCCTTTTTTCTTTTGTAAAACTTTTACCAGTACCTGTAATTGGAGTGTGTGGGGTGAATCTCAAAATAGACCCAAATTGGGGTAGCTTTCAAATTTTAGCCCCAAATAAAAAAGCTTCCTTAAAATAGCCTTTACCTATTAACTAATATTTTTTTAGACAAAATTGCCCTTAATCAATGGACTAAATTACATAAATGATCTTCATAATAGATAATAACTCCATATTTATATCTTACAACTTTTATTTTTTTCTCTTTTTAATTTTACTTTGATTTTTATTCTTTCTTTTCTCTTTTTATTTTTAATTTTCTCAAGCCTTACTTTTTTTTCTTTTTTCTTTTATATTATTTTTATTTCCTCTTTTTTTGTTCTTTTTAGTTTTTCTCAATCCTTACTTTTTTCTCTTTACACCTTTTAACGTCTACTTTTATAAAAAAAAAAACTTTTTTTTATTTTCTTTGATTTTTTTCTTTTTAAATTTTTCTCAACCTTTATTTTTATTCAATTTTTTCTTATCAAACTTTATTTTTTTCCTATTCTCTCTCAACTTTTACATTTTCTTTGATTTTTATTTTTTAAATATTTTTCTTCATTTTCTTCCTTTTTCGAACTCTTTTAATAACATTGGAATTTGGTTAACGATCTCTCTCACACTGCCTTTCTCTCTCCCTCACACTACCCTCTCCGGTCGTCGATGGACGGAGCCACCATCCCGTTTCTCTCTCGAAACCCTCTCGCCGTCGAGATCAGTCATCAACTTTCACCTACCACCGTTACAAAACCAGCCACCACCACGCCGTCATCGCCATTAAAAGCGGCGAACCAACCCAGCACTGCCACTGGCTCTCTTATCCTCATCGCTCTCCGACAAACAACCAGACCTCATCCCCGAACCAGCCGAAGTCGCCGCCACCCTTTCTGTCTCCAGCGCCCCCAACGACGGTAAAAGCAACGCCAACCATCGCCAAAACCCCTGACGCCGCCATTCTCTCCCCCCAGAGCGCCACGCAATAGTTTTCATCGCTCCACTGATAAAATCCATTGAAACAGCCACCTGCCGCTTCTTCTTCTCCTCATCGCTCCAGCCAGTTGACGTCGAAGAGGAATAAAATTCTTGATGGATTCTTGAAATCCGTCTCAGGTACCACAAGTGCAGAATCCGAGGACGACAAACACTATTCCAGCGACATCAATACTATTTCGATGACAGCAATACTATTCTGGCAATAGCAATACTATTTCGACGATCAATTTTGACCATAGATTGCCGAAATTCAGCGACTCTATCAAGTAAACGGACTCAATCGATCAGGTGCACTCGCTCTATCTTTTCTAGTTGGGTATAATATTTTTGTCTTGATTCCTTTTTTTGAGTGTCTTGGCTTCCTACCTGGATTGGTGGTGATGATTTGGTGATTTTGGCCATTCTTAATAGTGTTTTACCTGGTAATAATATTTGCATTTTTTGCTTCTAGTTTTTTTAGTAGTTTTGATTACTATTACCTGAGGAACTAGCATATATATTTAGTTTAGTAGTATATAGTGGTTGTTGTCGGTGTTGGGCAGCAGATTCTAACTTCTTGACTGCTTTCATTATAACTAGTTTGTCCTTTTAGGCTTATCTTTATCCTCTTCTATTATCTTTCTTTTTTTCTTTCCGTCCTTTTTCTCCTATTTGTGTAGTGGCTGGAATTGGAAATGGTAGACTAGGATCATGTAATACGTCGAGATCGGGGTTGGGAGGTGGAGGGCTAGGTTGGGGATGAGTTTGGGGTTAGGGGCAAGGGGTAGTAAGGTTACGTGGGATAA